>NC_057814.1:446559355-446602101 GCF_018294505.1 Triticum aestivum | reverse complement strand
GCGCCCGCCGGTCGCCGTCCCCGCCGCCTCGTCAGCTCGCCGGCCGGCGCCCGTCCTCGTCCCCTCCGTCCTCCTCCTTCCCCAACTCCGGCGGAACTCCGGCGATCTTCGAAGAACGCGCCAGATCTGGATCGGGAGAAGGTTGACTTTCCCCCCTCGTTTTCTGCCAAGTCCTGAGGATATTGCATTATGTGCTCATGTTTATCGCATCATATCTCATGGCATACTGCTCCGTTTTGCGTGCGTGATATATCGAAATGTTCATCACGAGATGCTCTTCATTTTGTTCCATTGTGCCATGCTCGTTTGAGTCTATCTAGATTCCCAAATATCTGGTGCAAGAGTGCTATATGATGTTTACTGCTGTTACTTATCAGAACTTGGTGTTTTGTTATTTTTGCTACATTTGATGTGTGCATCTTATGGGCATGATCTCTATAGGTGTTTTGATCTATGCCATGCCATATTTACAGAGGTGTATCCATGCATTTTTTTGATCTATGTGGTGACTAGCACAAGCATGCAAACTAGGCTTCGTGATGTTTCTGTTTTCAGGGACTTTGGATTTTGCTAAGTCTGTTACCTGCTGTTATTTGGTTGCCATGTATCCATGTGTCTACAGTGGATCCATGCTTATTTTGAGTATGTTCACTAAGGATGGTTTGTAGATATAGTTGTGCTCTATCCATACATGCCCTTGTTTGCAATTATGGAGTGTTCTAGCATGTCTTAATCTTGCTCTACTTTTGCTATAAAATATTCCTGGCAGATTGTTAATATGATATTCAATTTTGCCAAGGTTGTTGTAGTTGATCCATTCATGCTATGAACTTGCTATTGCCATGGTTAGATTCATAAACATGCCATCTTGCTGTAGGTATGCTTGTTTTGTCATGAATTGCCTGTGATGAGTGAATCAAGCTCACCAAGATGCCTTCATAAATCTGTTAATGCCATGCTCTGTTTTCTGCTAAGTCTGAAACCTGTTAACGAAACTTGCTATGTTTACATGGGTGCCATCATATTTTCTGTGCCTTTTTGGCTCATGGTCAGTAAGGGACTTTTATTCTATGCATCTAGTAGATTCATGCCATGCCTTGTTTTGCTATGTTAAGTTCCTGTAGCATGTGTTTGGCTTGCTCTGAACATTGCTACCTGATGCTGTTTCAGCCATGTCCAATATTTTCTTCAAGTCTGTGAAGCTGATATCTTTTGCATTTTTGCAATGCTTGTTTGAACCTGGTATATTGTGATCTAGCTGTAGCTCAGTGTTCATCTTTTGTGAAGCATCTCCTGTAGATTACTGTCATATGCTTTTTTACTATGTTGGGGTGCTGTAGCATAGTTACTTGATGTATTCTAAGTGCTATCATGCTGTTAATCGTAGAATCGTGTCATTCTTGTTTTGCTTGCCATTTGCAAACCGTGCATCCGTTTCCGGTGATCTTTATATCGATTTCAACCAAAATCATCTCATCTTTCCAGTGGCATACTTGGTTTGCCAAGTTACTGCCTTGTCCATCCTTTTTCTTCCAGAGCACGCATACGCATCGCATATCATGCATGTTTTGCATCATGTTGCTTGTGCATTTCCCGTGATTGATTGTGGTTCCATTGCTTGTGTTCTTGCTTTGGGTAGAGCCGGGAGATGAGTTCGTGAACGAGGAACCTGTTGAGTACGCTTACGAGGATCAAGCTTTCGACAACTCTGAGAACCTTGCAGGCAAGATGACCATACCCTCGAAATCACTTCTATCTTTGCTTTACAAGTTGTTCGTTCTATTGCCATGTTGCGCTACCTACCACTTGCTATATCATGCCTCCCATATTGCCATGTCAAGCCTCTAACCATCCTTTCCTAGCAAACTGTTGTTTGGCTAAGTTACCGCTTTTGCTCAGCCCTTCTTATAGCGTTGCTAGTTGCAGGTGAAGTTGAAGTTGGTTCCATGTTGGAAGATGGATATTTTGGAATATCACAATATCTCTTATTTAATTAATGCATCTATATATTTGGTAAAGGGTGGAAAGCACGGCCTTATGCCTGGTGTTTTGTTCCACTCTTGCCGCCCTAGTTTCCGTCATACCGGTATTATGTTCCTTGAGTTTGCGTTCCTTACGCGGTTGGGTGATTTATGGGACCCCCTTGACAGTTCACCTTGAATAAAACTCCTCCAGCAAGTCCCAACCTTGGTTTTACATTTGCCTACCTAAGCCTTTTTCCCTTGGGTTTTCACGAGCCCGAGGGTCATCTTTATTTAAACCCTGGACCAGTGCTCCTTCGAGTGCTGGCCCAAACCGGGCAATGTCCGGCGCCCCCTGGGCAACCAGGGTCTATGCCAACCCGACGTCTTGCCCATCCGGTGTGCCCTGAGAACGAGATATGTGCAGCTCCTATCGGGATTTGTCAGCACATTTGGGCGGCTTTGCTGGTCTTGTTTTACCATTGTTGAAATGTCTTGTAAACCGGGATTCCGAGACTGATCGGGTCTTCCTGGGAGAAGGTTTATCCTTCGTTGACCGTGAGAGCTTATGATGGGCTAAGTTGGGACACCCCTACAGGGTATTATATTTCGAAAGCCGTGCCCGTGGTTATGAGGCAGATGGGAATTTGTTAATGTCCGGTTGTAGAGAACTTGTCACTTGACTTAATTAAAATACATCAACCGTGTGTGTAGCCGTGATGGTCTCTTCTCGGCGGAGTCCGGGAAGTGAACACGGTTTGAGTTATGCATGAATGTAAGTAGTTTCAGGATCACTTCTTGATCATTTCTAGCTTCGCGACCGTTGCGTTGTTTCTCTTCTCGCTCTCATTTGCGTATGTTAGCCACCATATACGCTTAGTGCTTGCTGCAGCTCCACCTAATTACACCATCCTTTCCTATAAGCTTAAATAGTCTTGATCTCGCGGGTGTGAGATTGCTGAGTCCTCGTGACTCACAGATTCTACAAAAACAGTTGCAGGTGCCGACGAGACCATTGCAGATGACGCAACCGAGCTCAAGTGGGAGTTCAACGAGGAACGTGGTCGTTACTATGTTTCGTTTCCTGATGATCAGTAGTGGAGCCTAGTTGGGACGGTCGGGGATCTAGCATTTGGGGTTATCTTATTTTCATTTGGTTTTGACCGTAGTCGGTCTATGTGTGGATTTTGGATGATGTATGAATTAATTTATGTATTGTGTGAAGTGGCGATTGTAAGCCAACTCTCGTTATCCCATTCTTGTTCATTACATGGGATTGTGTGAAGATGGCCCTTCTTGCGACTATACCACAATGCGGTTATGCCTCTAAGTCGTGCCTCGACACGTGGGAGATATAGCCGCATCGTAGGCGTTACAATAATGCATCTCAATGATTAGTAGATCAGAGCTAATATTTACATCACAACTAAAGACAAAGTTGTGAGAAGGTGTTAAATTAAAATTGATCCATGTTTTCATTGGCAGCAACTTCCCCCCAGCTCTGTTTAAATCAACAAGGCATGTTGGGGAAAAAGTAGCTGTCAGGAGCATGCAACATTCCGATCATTTTGTGCAGTTCCACTAAAATAGAGTTGAGTGTCCCTGTTCCAAAGATATTAAGTGTGATTACAATAATAAAGGACTGTTGATGAAACAATAAACACACAAATAGAAGCCGGTCACCTTTGCAGTCTCTCTTAAGACTAACTAGTTGGAGAAGATTAAGCAAATAGTTGGAGAAGATTAGGCTCAGAGTTGGATGAGGAGGATAGAGCAAAACCAATCTCCCTTTGTGCAGTCGCACTGAAATGTAGAGACGTTGTCCGTGTGACATTTTAGTAGAACTGCACAAAACACTCTTAAGAAAAAAGTGATTTGTGCAGTTCACCAAAAGGTCGCAATAGCAACGAGGTGAAACGGATAACCCTATTTGCAAAAAAGAGGTAGAAAGGAAACAGTTACTGGCCAATAACAGTTGATGACACATACGACGACAAAAAAGAAGCATATTCCTTGTCCAAAGGGAAGATAGCGGCACGGTTGTGTTTATCTAAAACGGTGTGAGGATGAGATTGCAATATGGAAAGTACGTCGGACGAGCTACGTTTTGGGCAAAGAACTAGGGAAGATCTACATACAAGATTTTCCACATGCAGCGACATGGGATGATGGGCAGTGAAGCAAGGCCAGAGGGAATACCTGTGATAGCCTGGATTTTGCCTTCTCTCTTTTTCCGGCCTTGCCTTCTCTGTGTTTTCGGACTTGGTTTTTGCCTTGCATTGATTTGGATTTTGGAATCATTTCAAATGGACTTGTCACTTGGGCATACCCTTGACTTTCACCCAAGTGACCTATCTACTTCCCATTCAACCTCATTTCTATGATAAATCCCTAAAATAATCAAATGAATATTTTTCATAAAAGAAAAATATTCATTTTCCTCTCTGAAATTCTTTTCAGAAACTATTGCTCCAAAGCAACCCTCATTTTTATTGCTCGTAAAAATCTGAAATAATTCCTGAATATTCTTTGGACCTTGGCACAACTTCCCAAGCAAAAATATTTCATGTCTTTTTGTAATATTTTTGCTATAGAAAATAATTTCTCTTCTGGACCAGAAATGCACTTTGTACAGCAAGTGCATTTTTCCTTGATCTTTTGGCCCTGATCTTTCTTGAGCTTAATTACCCTCCTAGGAAAACCTAAACCCCAGGAGATCGGTCACAAATTGGGGGAATTCGTGCCTACTCGTCATTTCACGAGTTATGAAAATGCACCTAATGGCCATCTAGAAGCTAGCCAAACGTGGCGACCAAGTTCCTGGTCAGAAACTTGCCAACTTGGTTGCGTCAAGTCTGGTCGGCCTGGCTATGTGTTCTCAACGTTTCTAGACTAAACACTGCGTGGACTAGAGTGTAGACAAGGTTTGGCAGCGCTTGGACGTCGTCTTGACCATGCCAAAGCGGTGACCGCGTGAGGACACGGCGCCTGGCATGCATTCGACGCGCTCTGGGTAGCGCCAACGCCTCTGTTCGGCGCATGCTCGAGCCAGCGCTCGCCGACGACTGCCGCGCCACGTCACCAGCCCCGATCCATCGCCCTTGACCTCTCCCTGGTGCTCGCCGACGCCGGAGACGCCGCAGCGAGCATGGGCACGTCGCGGCCAAAAGCCACAGTGCGCGCGTGCGCTTGTCCTCTTCCCCCCTGCGTCCTGTGCTCGTCCACGAGCATGGACATCTCCCGCATTGACGCTGCACGCTTGCCCCCTCGCACTGGAGCGTTTCGTCGCTGTTCGCCGGCTTCCAGAGAACTCCGGCGGTGACACGATAACCCCCTCGCTCCGGCTATAAATAGGGTGTCGGTGTGGAACGACACCTATGGGATCACAAGAATCCCTACTACGGTTGCCGGGGTGCAGGGTTACAAGAAGAGCAGGATTAGTAATCAGCACAAGGATCGTAGGTTCGGGCCACGAGGATGCGTAAAACCCTAGTCCTGCTTTGGTGGCTGTATTGAGTGTCCTTGAGCTCTTGAACTAGCTGCAGTGGCTGCCTGGTTCAAAAGAGCCGAATCCCTCTCTAGTATGCCATGGGCCTCCTTTTATAGTCGAAGGGGCTGCCATAGTGGCACATAGGAGGTGGAAAGGCGTATAGTACTGCGAGCTTATCGCCCGTATTACAGGACAAGACACATTTAATGCACCGCTGAGGTGTCCCCTAGCTTTATCGGGGACGGGAGCGAGGCCCGTCCCATCCGTTGCCGCTCCTCCTTGCTTCGACACGCGCCCTGGCCAGCGATGCGTGTGGTGCCATGTAGGTAGGCAGGCAGCTGAGGTGGCGCGGTGGTAGGGTCTTCACGAAGATCTGCATGCCGCCCTGCAGGCGCTTGATGAGTTGGCCTTGGAGCTGCATGTTGCCACGCAGGTGCCTGCCCAGCTGGTTGGGCTGGCAGCTGCATGTGAACGGCGGTGGAGACTTGGTTGGTGCAGGCCTGGTAGTGGCCCTGCTGGCGTCCTCGGTGAGGTCCTTGCCAGGTGGCCCGGCAAGGGTCTTGCCATGGCGCACTGTCGTCCCCGGCAAGGATCTTGCCGGGGGTCTTGTGGCTCTCCTCGGCAAGGATCATGCCGAGGATCGTCGTCTTACAATCCTTATCTAATCTTGAATATTCCTTGTCTTCACAAAGATCTGCATGCCACCACGGAGGTGCCTCCCGAGCCCTAGTTCCAACGTGGTTGGTTGAGTTGGAGCCCATGGGCTCGAGGGTGGCTCACTCTCCTGGTGTGGGCGAGCCGCCCCGGCAAGGGTCTTGTCGGGGCTGCTGAGGCTGCCCCGGCAAGGGTCTTGCCGGGGGAGCCTGCTTTGTCCTTCTGCTTCTTTGTGTTCTTGGTCTTGGCGTTGCCTTGGCTGTCTTGGGCTTCAGTTTTACCTTGGTTCACCTCCCCTGTCCTGCTTGGTGCGGCCATGGGCGCGGCTCCGACTGCTCGTGCACAGGTAAAGGGGTACAAAGGTGCGCCCCTTCTTTTGTACACCGACTGGAGCCCCCGGGCCTAGGCCACACATAAGCGCGACACGTTGTTGGGCCAGGCCCAAAACGGTGCGCGGGCAGGCGGGGCGGTTTTTACCGCGGTAATTTTCCGTCCGCCGCGCTTCCCCACGACCCGCGTCGAACGCGCGACGTGGGGGAGTGGCGCATGACATGGGCGGCATGCGTGGGGCGGTTCCTGCACGCATGCGTCACATCGCGATACAGGGGCAGCTCACGCCTTCCCCATGAAGAGGGAGAGGCGTAAAGCCGCGGCCCATTTACTGAATGGGGCCGGGTCGCGGTCTTCAAGGCGTCCACACCCCGCGATCCTGGGGTGGGGAGAGGTCACTTCACTCGTCCCCTTGGTTCTGCATGTTCGCCACGCGTCCTTCATGCGCCTGGGGTGGCAAGTGGTGGAAACGGGAAACCGGGCCGTCGCTGGTTGGGCAGCGGGTCGGTCTCGATTCCCTATGCCTCTGGTGGCTGGATTGGCCGAGCGGGCGTCCGAGCCCCGACCCCACCCCTTTATAAGGAGAGGGAAGGGGGGATGGCATCCCGCATTCTTCTATCTTCTATCTCCTCCCACTTCTGCTTCTTCCTCTCATCCGTCATGGAGAAAGGGAACCCTGGTCCCTCGACGGTGGCGGCGAGGGTCGCCGGTCAACAGCGCGTCCCTCCTCCTCCTGAGCCCGCGGTGGTGGAGCCGGCCGCGAGGGGAAGGGGGAGCGGGCGAGGCCGTGGGCGAAGCCGTGGCAGAGGTCGTGGTGCTCTGGGAAGAGGAGGACGGGGCGGCGCGCCGGCCTCGCCCCCGCCAATGATGCCTTTCCCGACGGAGGGCCACGTTGGAGACCAGCCCCGCGAGTTCTTCATCAGGCTGCGCCGGCCTCCGCGTCGCCGTCTTTGCCTTCCCGCCCCGTTTGCTCGGGAGATGGAGCGTGACCCACCCCAGACCCTCAGGTTGCACATGAGGGGCTGCGGGAATGGGGGCACGTGGGTCAACGTCGACTTCCCAGCTCCTCGGGTCATGTACCTCCGCCGTGGATGGAAGACGTTCGCTCGCATCCACAGCCTGACGGCGGGGCTCGTCCTCTACTTCAAATTAATGGAGGACGACCTGCTCTCCGCCAAGGTCTTCGGGGATCTTGGAACTCGCCTGAAGTGCTGCGTGGAGAGCTACTCTGACGGAGATTCCGACAATGGAAGCTCTTCCTCGAGCGAAAGTGACGAGGAGGACAGCGGGGCAGATGACGGGGACGAGTCCGACTAGGCGTCGGACGCCCCGTGCCTGGGCGGGTGCGGCAGCAGCAGCATCTGCACCTGGCTGCTCCTCTGGCGGAGTTTTGCCGAGGGAGGGGCCAGCTCCTTGAACTTCTCGGGGCCGTCTCCTTGGGCGGCTGGCGTCGGGAGGCTGCGGAAGAGGAAGAGGGCGGGCAGCAAGGCCGTCAACTCGGAGTATGCAGACACCGACGCCTTCGTCGCGTGTTCGGCGTCCTGCCGCCTCGTCTTCCAACTCCTTTCCCGGCACCGTCATCACCGACCCACCCTTAGGTAGCCACCGAGGTGTTCTCTTGGTGCTTTCTGCTGCTCGTAGCTCGCCTAGGTGCCCCTTTTGCCCTTTCGCCTTCTTGACCTGCCTCCTGAGGAGAGGGACAAGAAAGGGATAACAGGCATCTCATCTCTTTTTAGTTTGTAAGCCTTCGGGCCTTCGTTAAATTTAGAACTTGCAATCCCCTTGCTCATGTTTTTCATTCCGTACGGACTGTACCTGTGTGGGATGTTTTTTAATGAAAAAGGGATGTTTGCCGGGTTTTTCGTTCGTGGGTGGACCCCGTGACAAGGAGCGAATCCTTGTTACTATTTAAGATAAACGTTTTTCGCCCGGCAACAGGCCTTGCCGCCCCCCACTTCGCTCGACAATTCTCGCGCCCTTGGCGGAGGCAAGGATGAAGTGGGCTTAGGCTCCTCGTTCTATCTCCTTGCTGCTGCGGCTACAACCATGTCCGGACCAGGAGATAATCCTTAGGTATAGAAAAGGAGGGGAGCACAGTAGCCTGGAGATAAAACGAGGTTCCACATGTCCCAGTTTCGTTCCGAAATGCATGACAGAGGATGAAAGACTTATCTGGATCTGCAGCCCCCGACAACCTTGTCTTGCCGCGGTTGGATCCTTGTACTTGTAGCCCCCGGCAACTCTGGTTTGCCGGGGTCGGGACGCCGGTCCGTTCCCTTTCTTCCAAGTAGCTCAGCAGAAGTGCCCATGTGCCCTCCGAACCAAAGGAGGACACAAAAGAACAGAGAGACGCGCACTCGACCTCTAGGCTAGGGGTTAGTCGCCTCTAAGCACTATCAACCCTAACCAAGGAAGAGACTCAACCTAGCATGCATGCTATAACTTAGGGCGCCAGCGCTTCATTTATTTGTGCTTAGGGTCTGCGCCTGGCTTTGTACAAAGGGTTACATGCCTTGCCGGCAAGGCTTGTACAAAAGGTGGCTTGCCGGGGGTTCTGGCAAGCCGCGCCTTATGGGTAAAACTTGCGAAGATGCTCGATGTTCCAGGAGTTGTTCACTGGAACAACATCTTCGGTCTCCAGGCGGACTGCGCCAGGCCTGGTGACTCGTATTACCCGATAAGGGCCTTCCCACTTCGGCATCTACTTGTTGGAATTCTTGGCTGACGGAACGCGCCGAAGAACAAGGTCGCCTTCCTCAACGCTTTGGGCATGAACCTTGCGGCTATGGTAGCGGCGCAAGGCTTGCTGGTAGCGTGCTGCTCTCACAGCCACCCGAAGACGATCTTCCTCAAGGAGCATTGCGTCATCTTGCCGCAACTGCTCTTGCTCAAGCTCATCATAAGCGAGCACTCGAGGTGACCCATATATGAGTTCCGTGGGGAGAACTGCCTCCGCCCCATATACTAGGGCAAAGGGTGTCTGACCGGTGGCTCGATTTGGCGTCGTCCTGATCGACCAAAGAACCGCCGGCAACTCATCAATCCAGCGCCTTCCGGTCTTGTGCAGCCTGTCAAAGGTCTTCGTTCTCAGGCCTCGCAACACTTCAGCATTCGCCCTCTTTGCTTGGCCGTTGCTCCGGGGGTGTTCCACGGAAGCAAAACAGACCTTGCTGCCGAGGTCTTGAATGTACTGCATGAAGGTGTGGCTTGTGAACTATGTGCCGTTGTCGGTGATGACTCTGTTTGGCACACCAAAACGGCAGACTAGTCCTTTGAAGAACTTGACGGCTGATTGTGCTGTGACCTTCCTCACTGGTTCCACCTCTGGCCACTTTGTGAACTTGTCGATTGCAACGTACAAGTACTCAAAGCCCCCGACAGCACGGGGGAAAGGGCCCAGTATGTCGAGCCCCCAGACCGAGAATGGCCAGGAGAGAGGGATCGTTTGAAGGGCTTGAGCTGGTTGATGAAGCTTCTTTGAATGGAACTGACACGCTTCACACTTGGTTACTAGTGTCGTCGCATCCTGAAGGGCGGTGGGCCAGAAGAAACCTTGCCGGAATGCCTTGCCGGCAAGGGCCCTCGACCATATGTGGGAGCCACATATGCCTCCAGGTATCTCTGCCAACAGCTCTAGTCCTTCCTCCCGGGGGATGCACTTCAATTTCACACCATTCGGCCTTCTCCTGTACAGGACATCATGGACGAACTGGTACAGGGCAGACCGACGGGCTACTTTTTCCGCTTCTTCCTGCTCCTCAGGAAGTTCCCCTGGTTGGAGGAATCGTACAGTATGTTGCGCCCACGCCGGAGCCTGGGGCTCGACGGCAAGGACCAAAGGCATTTCTTCTGCCATGGGAGCAGCTGTCTCCACGGCCAGGGCTTGATGCCCTGCCGAAGCCAGTTGCTCTTTGGCAGGCTCAGCGTCCACGGCAGCATCCTTGCCGGCAGCCCCAGGGGGCTCGGCGGGAAAGTACTTGCCGGGACCTGATTTCCTCCGCTTGTTCCGCCCCGTTGGTGGTTCGACGGATGGCTGAGTTAACCGGAGCAAAAAGGTACCTGGTTCCACAGGTAGCTTGAATGCAGCACGCTTTGACAGGTAATCGGCGATGTCGTTCTCCACTCGGGGAACGTGCTCCGCTTGGATACCGTCAAAGCGCTCCTCCAGCTTCCTCACTTCATCTACGTAGGCCTCCATCAATGGGCTCTGGTAATCCTTGTTGACTTGTCTGACGACAAGCTGCGAGTCACCCCTGACGATGAGCTTCTTCACCCCGAGGTCTGCCGCGATCTTGACGCCGGCAAGCAGCCCCTCGTACTCAGCAGTGTTGTTTGTGGACATCTCCCTGGGAAAGTGCATCTGGATCACGTACTTGAGGTGCTCTCCGGTGGGTGCGACAAGCAGCACACCAGCACTGATGCCTTGCAACGAGAAAGCCCCGTCAAAGTACATGATCCAGTCGCAGTCCGCTTCCTTGCCTTGGAGAGCAGTCTCTTGGATTTCTTCGTCGGGTGTTGAGGTCCATTCCGCAATGAACTCTGCCAAGATTCTGCTCTGGATTGTTGAGGTACTTTCGAACTTCAACCCAAAGCTCGACAACTCCAAGGCCCATTCCACAATCCTTCCGGTTGCATCTGGGTTGTGCAGTATCCGCTGTAGTGGGAGGCGGGTGACGACAGTGATCTCGTGGGCTTGGAAGTAATGGCGCAGCTTCCTCGAGGCCATAAGGAGGCCGAAGAGCAATTTCTGCACACCGGAGTACCTCGACCTAGCCCCCTGCAAGAGGGAGCTGACAAAGTAAACCGGGTGCTGCATCATTTTCTTCTTCTGCACCACTTCGCTTGACTGCGCGGGCGTTGCCCTGATGGCGTCAGACTCTGCTGGGGGCCTTGCCTTGCCGGCACTAGGTCCTGCAGGGGGAATCGTTGGCTCGCTGTCTGATGGTTCCGCCATCGCCATTGCCTCCTCGTCGACCTCCCTCTGTGCCACTAGTGTGGCGCTAACCACTTGATTCGTTGCCGCTAGATACAGCAGCAACGGTTCTTGTGGTTTAGGCGCAACCAGTATTGGCATGGAGGAAAGGTATTTCTTCAGATCCTGCAACACCGCCTCGGCTTCTGGGGTCCACTCCATCGGGCCTACTTTCTTCAAGATTTTGAAAAAGGGAAGGGCGCGCTCGGCGGACTTGGAGCTGAATCGGCTCATGGCGGCGACACAGCCGGTGAGCCGACGCACATCCTTGATCCGCTTGGGCGCCTCAATCTGTTCAATAGCCTTGATTTTGTCTGGGTTTTCCTCGATCCCGCGCTGCGAGACAAAGAATCCGAGAAGCTTGCCAGACGGAACGCCGAAGACACACTTCTCAGGGTTCAGCTTGAGGTTGATCTTGCGCAGGTTGGCAAATGTCTCTTCCAGATCTTGCACAAGAGTTGCCCCGTCCTTGGTTTTGACCACTATGTCATCCATGTATGCCTCCATATTTCTATGGAGCTAGGGTTCAAAACCAATTTGGACTGCTCTTGCAAACGTCGAAACAACACTCTTCAACCCGAAAGGCATCCGTAAAAAGCAATACGTACCACATGGGGTGATGAATGCTGTCTTCTCTTCATTTTCTCTTATCATGAAGATTTGGTGGTAGCCCGAGTAGGCATCGAGAAATGATAGCAGATCACACCCAGCCGTGGAGTCGACAATCTGGTTGATGCACGGCAACGGGAAGGGGTCCTTAGGACAAGCCTTATTGATATATGTGTTGTCAATACACAGCCTCCACTTCCCATTTGCCTTGCGCACCACTACTGGATTGGCCAACAACGTCAGATGGAGTACTCCTCTCACCAAACCCGCCGCTTCCAACTTCCTGATATCCTCTGTGATGAAATCCTGCCTCTCCAGAGCCTGCTTTCTGACCTTCTGCTTGACGGGCCGCGCATGAGGACAGACAGCTAGGTGGTGCTCAATCACCTCCCTGGGAACATCGGGGATGTCGGATGCATGCCACGCAAACACATCGACATTCGCCCGCAGGAAGGTGACGAGCGCGCCTTCCTATTTGCTGTCAAGGGTGGAGCCTATGGTGAAAGCCCCTCCCGTGCCATCCTCCCTGACGGACACCTTCTTGGTCTGCGGTGGCTCAGCTCTGGATTTCTTGCTCTTGCCGGTAGAGCTCCCTGGCACGTCCTCGATGGTAGCACAACACTCCGAGAAGGTGCTCTTGCCGGAGTGGGTGCGAGAGGTCTTGCCGGGCTTCTTCTTCCGTCCCGGGGCTTCAGCGGCAGGAGCAAGTGCCTTGGCGGCAGCTGCTGCAACTGCTGCCCGGTAGAGTTGGTCGGCGCAAATCAACACGTCCTTCTTGTCGGAGGGGACGGAGATGATGGTCAACGGCCCGGGCATCTTTAGCATGTTGTAGGCGTAGTGCGACGCCGCCATGAACTTGGCTAGTGCTGGGCGGCCGAGGATCCCGTTGTAGGGCAAGGGGATCTCGGCCACGTCAAAGACGATCCTCTGCGTCCTGTGGTTCAACTCTCCTCCAAACGTCACGGGCAGTGTGACCATCCCCTTCGGCTGGCTCCTCCCCGGATTGACCCTTGAAACGTGCCCGTTTCCTCGAGGTCTCCATCATGGATTTGTAGCCTTTTGATCACGACAGGCGAGATCAAGTTCAGGCCGGCCCCGCCGTCGACCAACATTTTGTTCACCTTGAGGTTGCGTATTGTTGGCGAGACCAACAACGGCAAGCACCCGACCGCGGTTGTGCAGTCAGGGTGGTCCTCAGCGTCAAATATGAGGGGCGTGCTGGACCACTTCAGCGGCTTCTGAGCATCGAACGACAGCTCTGCTGCTGGAATCTCGCGCGCCCACTGCTTGAGTTGGCGGTGAGAAGTATGGAGCG
The DNA here is from genome assembly GCF_018294505.1 of Triticum aestivum. NCBI lineage: Eukaryota > Viridiplantae > Streptophyta > Magnoliopsida > Poales > Poaceae > Triticum > Triticum aestivum. Next base: position 446,588,770 of record NC_057814.1, on the reverse strand, counting down.
AGGCACCACCGTCGACGCACATGGCCTCTGTAGCCTTCTGGAACTCTTGCTCGTCGGACTCGTCGTCCTCGTCATGATCATCGTCTTCTTGCTTCTTGTCACGGCCCCGAGCGGGCCTCTCTTGCTGGCTGTCCTTGTCGCGGCGGCCTCCTTGGCTGCCAAGCTTCTTGCCGGATCCCTCGGCACCGTCTTGGCCCTTCTCCTTGTCCCGCCTCTCATACTCGGCCTTTTGCTTCTCAGCAAGCAGCTCGACTTGCCGGCAGTTCTGGAGGTCGTGGTCCTTGGTGTGGTGGATCTTGCAGTACTGCTTGCCGGAGCTCCCTCGCTTGTCGGCAGCCGCTAAGGCCCGGCAGGCGACACACCCGGCAATCTCCTTGTCAGGGTCGTCTTCCTTGACCTTCTTGGCTGCGCCGGTGTCGTCAGATCCTTCAACGGCAAGCATGGCCTTGCCCTTGCGTTTCCTATTGCGACGCCGGCCCTTCTTTGTCGGGGCGGAGGTGTCTTCATCAGTAGAGCGGTTTCCGCGCCGGCGTCCTTGCCTGGGTACTTCCTTCCTTCTTCAACCCGGGCGCACCTATCGGCCAGAACATAGAGTTCGGCCACATCCTTAACCTTGGTCATCGCCAGCTCTTCGCGCATCTTGCGGTTGCGCACATTCTAATGGAACGCACTGATCACAGCGGCAGGATGAACGTCGGGGATGTTGTATTGCACCCAGCTGAATCTCTGGATGTACTGGCGCAGGGTTTCCCCTTCCTTCTGGGGAATGATTTGCAGATCACTGGCCTGACCATGAGCTTGGTGGCCTCCAGTGAAGGCGCCAACGAACTCATGGCACATATCCGACCAAGAAGAAATGGAATCCGCTGGCAAGTGCATCAACCAAGACATAACATTAGGCTTCAGTTCCAACGGGAAGTAATTGGCAAGCACCTTGTCTTCGCGAGCTCCGGCAGCCTGCATCGCGATGGTGTAGATGCTGAGGAACTCGGATGGATGGGTCTTACCAGTGTACTTCTCGCCGACGTCGGGCTTGAACGTGCGGTGGGACGGCCACTGGAACTGCCGCAGCTCACGGGTAAAGGCTGGGCAGCCCACCTCATAAGGTAGGCCACCGGAGCCCCCCAGCGCTGGGTGGTCCATAGCGGGTCCCGCCCGCTTGTTCGACTGGTGGCGTGTATCACGCCGGCGCTCGATAGTGGTTCGAGAAACTTCGAGAGCTCGTTCTCGAAGAACTTGGCTATGGTCGCGGTGGGTCCATGGGTCGGACGCCGCTATAGAGATGTTATCACAAGCGTCGTCACGACGACCTAACGCTCGCGGCGGCTGGCGAGGAGGAGGAGAGTGCACCGTGACCGCCTCACCCCCGGTCCTCCCAGCGCTGGCATGTGGTGGCTCGGTGGAGCACCGGCCCGAGGGTCCCGCCCATCGCGGATCATCTTTGTTGGCGATGGCGACGAGGCTCCGGATGGTGGCCCTCCACTCGTCGAGCTTCTCCGCAGCAGGAGGGAAGTCGAGGAGCAGCTGCGCCCGCGCCAAAGCTTCTACTGGCGTGGGTGGCGGCGACCGCTACGTGGACCGTGGCGCGCTTCGACTTCTAACCACGTTAGAAGGAGCTCTATCACGACCCAGCGGCTGCGCGCCATTTTCGCCAGCACTTCGGCGGGCATGCTGAACTCCTTCGTCCCGCGGACGATGCACAGGGCTATTCCCACGGCGGTGTCCAGGGTTCTGTCCGCGACCAGGCCGCTGCTCGCCCGCCCTGGGACGGGCCGTTCGGCCCCTGACGAGCCGATCGCCGTGTGTTGGGGATATAACTACTGGTGTAACCCGCCCAGGAGGGGCCGAGTTACGCTATAGCAATTCATTATATGAAGCCCAATATCAAGCTTGAAGATGGCGGTTCAATAAAGGGCCTAAAGCCCGTAGGCGACTTAAGACCCGTAGTGATAAACCGTCGTAATGGCGTGACTTGTGTTGTAAGGCAAGATTAACTAGTTACCGAGCTGGATACTGTTTATAAGCCGGCCGGGACTCTGTAGGCCGCGGGGCGTCAACCCGTGTATATAAGGGGATGACCCGCCGGCGGCTTAAGAGAGATAACATCAAATCGGCAGCCAGGCATAGCGGATTCGCTCCCTGGTCATCGAAACCCTAGTAATTCCACCTCAACTGGAGTAGGCTTTTACCTTCACCATAAGGGGCCGAACCAGTATAACCCTCGTGTCCTTTGTCCCGCTTTAACCCCTTTAAGCTTCCTAGTTGCAATGGCTCCACGACTAAGTCCTTTCACAAGGGCATCCGCCGTGACTATTCGACGACAGTTGGCGCCCACCGTGGGGCTAGCACACGGTAGATTTGAGTTCTTGAAGGGCAGCTTCGAAGGGCTCAAGGGATGCGCTGTGGGCCGGATGACCAAGAGTCATCGCGGCAAGCTCTACATCAATGATGCAGGCTGGGGCCCCGACGCCGGCTCAATCGAGTACGGGTACCGGGTCCCCTTCGGCGGAATCCACGTTTTCATTGGCAAGATCGGCGAGCCGGGCCCTGAGCCGGACATCTGCACCGACCTCATCGAGACGGCTCAGCGTGCGAGACCCGCCCGGACCCTGCCCGCCTTGTAGCATGCTTTCGTGGGATGCATCCACGTAGGACTCTCTGAAGGATCTAGATCTAGCGGTGAGGCGGCCATCTGCTCTGATGATGAATCATCCACAGATGAGACGGACTCGTTGTATCGACTTCGAGACGGCAGGCTCGGGGGTTGTTCTGATGGCGATAGTATTCCGGACCCTTTTGAGCCGCCAAGCCGGGTTGGAATCTTCATGGCCGGCACGTAACCTGTTCAAAACTCCGCCGCTGGGGCAGGAGGCCCTGTGCACTCACCGGCTCAGGTGCTGATGGATCTCACGGATAAGATGACTACCCTGCTAACCGCCACGGTCGTCCCAGCGGATCAAGCTCAACATGATGCGGAGGTGGCACAGTTAAAGCTGGATATAGCACGAGCCAAGGAAGATCTGGCAGCGGAAGGAATCAGGATGGCTGCAGAACGGGCGGCTCTGGACGCCCAGACTCAATTGATTCAGGCGCAGTCTTTCCGGCTCACGATGGATCAGAACGCATCCAATGAGATCATGAGAAGGAGGCATCAGAAGGCTCAATCTCGGCTCCCTCCGGTTTATGATCCTCGAAACCTCTTCAACACGCCCGGTGCAGGGCCCAGTAACCCGCCAGAAATCACGGCACCCGGGGCTGGAATGTTGGTTCAGCCGTAAGTGATGGGGCCTCCCCGTGTGAATACTGCCCCACCTCAATACGTGCAAATACCACCGGGTCATTATTCCAATCCGTTGGAAAACATGATCGCTGCAGCGGCGCGACTGGCGGCTCTCCCAGTCGAGGGTGACTCTCCAACGGCAGTCGAAACCCGCAGGGTTAGAGAACTTCTTCAGACGGCTTTGGCACAACAGGAGGCATATTCATATAGTCGGGACAGGATTCATTCAACCCCTCGTCCAAGCCGGAGCCCAAGTTATAGCAGACACATGGTTTCAGCGACCGGCTCAAGCAACGTCCGGTGCCGTGACTTGCCAGCTGGCCATGGCCCGGCGCATAATGGAGCCTTTAACGCGGTAGACCAAGACAGAGCACGTCAAGAGGCGGAGTAGGCGGCTCAGCTGACAGCTTACCAACCCTTCCCGGTTTATCCGACGGCTTCTATCGAGGCAGGCATAGCTACGAGGACCGGAGGTGTCCCTTGTCTGGTGCCGGCTCTCCATAACGAATGTCTGCCCAAGGATTTCAAAGGACCTAGGAAGGTACCTAATTACACGGCTGATTTACGGCCCGGAGCATGGATTGAAAGCTAGGAGATGGCTATGGAGTTGCTGGAGGTTAGCGAAGCGGCAATGGCCAAATACTTCACCATGATGTTGGATGGGACTGCCCGCACTTGGTTGAAGGGACTGCCACCTAATTCCATCGGGTCATGGGCAGAGCTGAAAGCCCGGTTCATCCAAAACTTCAAAGATACATGTAGGCAATCTATGTCAATTGTGGATTTGACTAACTGCAAGCAGCAAGAAGGCGAGTCTACAACCCATTGGGTACGTCGGGTCAAGGAAATAATACATTCGTCTGATAAGATGGATGCCGGCTCCGCGGTCTTAATGTTGGAGCAAAATTGTCGTTTTGCGCCCCTGAAGAGGAAGCTTGGGCGGCTCAAGCGCGATTGCAACGATATGGGTACGCTGATGACGGCTCTGGTCAAGTACGCCGACCCTGATAGTACCAAGGATCCCGCGTCTGATGAGGAAAAGATAGGGAAGGGAAAGAAGAATGGCAACGGCAAGGGCCCTTAGCATAACCCGGCGAGTCAGGGAGGTAATAAGCGTAAGGCTGATGATGGTATGGAGTTTGTGGCCAACACCAACACGCAGGGTAACAATCACCGACGTAAGGGGAGACAGCCTCCCCGGTCTGGCGGGTCAGGCCCGACGCTTGAGCAGTTGTTAAATGAGCCCTGCCCAAGGCATGGCTCTAGGGAGAAGCCGGCCACTCATCTATGGAAAGACTGCGCGATCATGAAAGCTTTCAAGAATTCCAACATGTTCAACGGTAACAATGGGCAGGGCGGCGGATCCGGTGGCGGCGGCTTTCATGGCCCGGGCGGCGGTTCAAATTCCAATTTTCAGAATCCTCAAGGTAATCAAGGTGGTTTTAACCAGCAATCTGGCCAGGGTAATCAGCAGCAGCAGCAGGGGGGATACCAGACCCATCCAAAGCAGCTCAACAGTGGACAGTACCATGTGTTTACTACCAGTTTGTGCAAGCGAGACCAGAAGCTTCATAAGAGGGCTGTGAACGCTGTTGAGCCGGCAGTTCCACGTTACTTGCGATGGTCTGAGCAGCCGATTGTATGGAGTAGGGAAGATCACCCTCCCCTGGTTGATAATCCAGGTCACCTGGCCTTGGTGGTGGCTCCTCAAGTTGGTGGGTATAAATTCACTAAGGTACTCATGGACGGAGGTAGTAGCATCAACATCCTCTATTATGAGACCTTCCGTCGTATGGGATTAACTGATTAAAACCTCAACCAGTCCAATACTGTTTTCCATGGTGTGGTGCCCGGTAAGCCGGCGTATCCAATTGGTAAGATCGAGCTGGAAGTAGCCTTTGGAGATGAGTACAACTACAGGGCGGAAAAACTGACTTTTGAGGTGGTCAAAATAAGAAGCCCGTACCATGCTTTATTTGGGCGGCCGGCTTACGCCAAGTTCATGGCACGGCCGTGTTACGTATATTTGCAGCTCAAGATTCCGGGTCACAATGGGACCATTACGGTTCATGGCAGCCGAAAGATAGCCTTGGAGTGCGAGGAAGGTGACGTTGCTTACGCTGAATCTGTTTGTGCGACAGAGGAATTAAAGTTTTACAAGGATAATGTTGACCTGGCAGATATGACGTCTTTGAAAAAGCTGACCACGGAGCATGAGCCGGCAATGAAATTTAAGTCGGCCGATGAGACTAAGCTTATTGACTTTGTGCCAGGCGACTCATCTAAGCAGTTCAGCATCAGTGCCAATATGGATCCTAAACAGGAAAGCGCGCTCATCGAGTTCATCCGTGAGAACCGGGACATCTTTGCATGGAAACCTTCTGACATGCAGGGTGTACCGAGAGAACTCGCTGAGCACACTCTTAATATTGATCCAAAATTTAAGCCAATCAAGCAATTTCTCCAGCTGTTTAATGAGGAGAGGCGGAAAGCCATTGGTGAGGAAGTAGCCCGGCTCTTGGCGGCCGGGTTCATCGTTGAAGTCTTTCATCCAGAATGGCTAGCTAACCCGGTGCTCGTGCTCAAGAAGAACGGCACCTGGCGTATGTGTGTGGATTATATGGATTTAAACAAGGCTTGTCCGGCTGATCCTTTTGCTCTCCCCCGTATTGATCAAATTATTGATGCTACGGCGGGTTGTGAGCGTTTAAGTTTTTTGGATGCTTACTCTGGATACCATCAGATCAAAATGGCAGTTAAGGACCAAGAGAAGACAGCGTTCATTACCCCTTTTGGAGTCTTCTGTTATGTGTCTATGCCGTTTGGGCTCAAGAGCGCCCAGGCGACTTACCAGCAGTGCGTAGAGAATTGTCTTCATAATCAGATTGGGTGCAACGTTCATGCCTATGTGGATGATATTGTGGTAAAATCCAGAGAGAAGGAGACCTTGATAGACGATCTGAGGGAGACCTTTGGTAATCTCCGGGTCTACAAGATGATGCTTAACCCGGCCAAGTGTGTCTTTGGTGTTCCTGCAGGCAAGCTCTTGGGTTTTCTGGTTTCTCATAGAGGCATTGAAGCTAACCCGGAGAAGATCAAGGCAATCACCTCTCTGGCTAAGCCGGCGTGTATAAATGACGTCCAGCGTCTGGCGGGTCGGATCGCTGCTTTAAGTCGATTTATAAGCCGGTTGGGTGAAAAGGCCATACCGCTGTATCAGATGATGAAGAAAACAGATGATTTTGTCTAGAGTGATGCTGCCAACACCGCCTTTGAGGATTTGAAAAGATAGTTAGCTGAACCGCCAGTTCTTGCTGCTCCTGTTGATAAGGAGCCCTTATTATTGTATGTAGCCGCTAACACACGAGCCATCAGTGTGGCCATCGTGGTGGAGCGCAAGGAGGCGGGTAAGGAACATCCGGTTCAGTGGCCGGTTTACTACGTCAGCGAAGTACTTATTGAGTCCAAGCAACGGTATCCACATTGGCAGAAGCTTGTTTATGGGGTATTCATGGCAAGCCGGAAGCTTAAGCAATATTTCCAGGGCCACCCTATCACTGTGGTTAGTTCTGCTCCTTTAGGAGATATCATCCAAAACAGAGAAGCCACAGGAAGAGTCGCTAAGTGGGCCATTGAACTGGGGCCTCATGGTCTAAAGTATGTGCCACGCACGGCTATCAAATCACAAGCATTGGTAGATTTCATCAACGATTGGACAGAGCTGCAGATGCCTGAAGAGAAACCGGATAACACATACTGGACTATTCACTTCGACGGGTCCAGGCAATTGGAGGGCTCGGGGGCTGGAGTCGTGTTAGCTTCCCCTCGAGGTGAAATTTTTTGTTATGTACTACGGTTGATGTTTCCCTGTACTAACAATGCAGCTGAGTACGAGGCCTTGCTCCATGGTCTTCGGATGGCTAAGGAGATGAGCTTAAGCCGGGTAAGGTGCTTTGGCGACTCAGATTTGGTGGCCCAACAAGTATCAGGCAAGTGAGATTCCAAGGACCCCCTCATGGCGGCTTATCGTCGTGAAGTTGATGCCATTGCCGGACATTTTCAGGGTTACCAAGTAGAGCACATTGACCGTAGAAAGAACAAGGCGGCTGATGCCTTAAGCCGGCTGGGCTCTCAGCGAAAGCCGGTGCCGCCTAATACTTTCTTGGATATTCTACATAACCCTTCTGTCAAGTTACCTACAGAGGAGGACTTGGCTGTTCCAGACCCTGAAGCACAGTTGGTGGCGGCTCTTCATGTTATCCCAGATTGGACAGTGCCATACTTGGCTTACATGACCCGGGGAGAATTGCATGAGGATGAAATTTTGGCCAGACAAATAACTCGGCGGTCTAAGTCAATGATAATTGCCAATGGCGAGTTGCATCATCACAGTGTCACTGGGGCTTTTCAGCATTGTGTTTCCCCTGAGGAAGGGCAAGAAATTTTACGAGAGATTCATGAGGGGGATTGTGGCCATCATGCCGGCTCAAAATCCCTTGTGGCCAAAGCTTTTCGTCACGGTTTTTATTGGCTGACGGCTCATGCTGATGCAGAGGACTTAGTCAGTAAACGTGACGGTTGTCAGAAGTTCTCAAGACGTGCTCACGTGCCGGCTCAAGAGTTGAGGATGATTCCAATCACTTGGCCGTTCGCAGTCTGGGGGCTTGATATGGTTGGACCTTTCAAAAGATCCAAGGATAAGAAGACCCACCTCTTGGTGGCGGTTGACAAGTTCACAAAGTGGGTTGAGGCAGAGCCAGTTAGTAAGTGTGATGCAGCCACGGCGGTTCAGTTCATGAAAAAGGTGATATTTCGCTTTGGTTTTCCACACAGCATTATAAATGTCAACGGTACCAATCTGTCTAAAGGCGCCATGGAAGAATTTTGTCAATGAGAGCATATTCGACTTGATGTTTCATCAGTGGCTCACCCCCAATCCAATGGTCAAGCTGAGAGAGCCAATCAGGAAATCTTGAAAGGCATCAAGCCCCGGCTTTTGGTCCCTTTGCAGCGGACGCCGGGTTGTTGGGTGGAGGAGTTACCCTCTGTGATATGGAGCATCAATACTACTCCTAATAGGTCTACGGGTTATACGCCTTTCTTCATGGTTTACGGAGCCGAGGCGGTTCTCCCTAGCGACATCCGTCATGACTCGCCTCGTGTGGCGGCTTATGTTGAGACGGACAATGAACAAGCGCGTCAGGATGCTCTTGACTTGTTGGATGAACAGCGTGATATAGCAGCAGCTCACTCGGCGATTTACCAACAAGACCTGCACCGCTATCACAGCCGCCGGGTTAAGTCTAGAACCTTTCAGGAAGGTGACTTGGTGCTCCGGCTCATCCAGGATCAAACTGATGCACACAAGTGATCCCCACCTTGGGAAGGGCCCTTTGTGGTCAGCAAGAACTTGCACAATGGGTCATACTACCTCATCGATGTTCGAGAGCACAAAGATTCACGTAAGTCGGAGGAGGAGACCCGCCGGCCGTGGACTATAGCTCAGCTTCGGCCTTATTACACTTGGGCCACCGGCTCTCATAATGTACATACTTCCGTGACAATGTATATATTATGATAAATAATAAAGCAGGACCTCTGTCCTTTTTCCCCTCAAAGGTAAATGTGTCATTGTTATTTCCATTATGATCTCACATGGTCACTCGGGGGCTGATCCGGCTTACGATCTTATTCGAATCTAGCCGCTAAAAATTATGATCACTAGGGGGCTTCCTGTTCAAACATTGGTCGTATTCGAACCAAAGAGAACATAGCTGTCGATACCCTTTTGATCGGCACACGGCCGAGCTCATTGGGGAGTTTCTTGGTCATATTTGAACCATAGCTCAACCCCCTTTGAGAACCGACGTGGATCGTATTCGAATCAGCGTCGATAAACAACTCTCAAGGTCATTTGGAGGCTTCCTGTTCAAACATAGGTCGTATTCGAACCAAAGAGAACATAGCTGTCGGTACCCTCTTGATCGGCAACACCAAAGCCATTGGGGGCTATATGATCGTATTCGAATCTTAGCTTAACCCCTTTGGGATGGTTCTCTGGTCGTATTCGAATCAGAAGCCTCTAAGTTTTTTGAAGTTTTTTCTTGTAAACAATGTTTGGATTCCATTTGAAGTTCTTCTGATCATGTCTAAAGTGTTCAAGGGTGGTTCCTATTCCACCGGCTTAACCTTTATCAATAAAGATGATCGCATATAATAGACATCGTATTACAGAGTTGGGTTCTCACCCTCATTGTTCGGGTCACATAAACCGGAAGTATAATCGAAGGGTCACAGGTATGCTGTTGTGGTTGTTTCGAAGATATAATTGAGAAGCGGCTTTTTATGATTTTGACTCCGGGTTATATGTAAAATATATGACCCTCTATGTGGTAAGCCGCCAAGGGACTTGTAATTGGTTCTCTATGCAGGACAGTTAAAGGCAGCCCTTTAAACATAAGGAAGAAGAGGATCAGCATAAAACAGGGGAATATAAGATGGCGGCTTAAACAGTGTTGAGCGCCACACAGGTGCGCGATGGCACGACAAAAATAAGTGTTTTCCTACTCTATTACATGACTCCCCGAGTCCAAATAGTGAAGCATTGTTTTTTATCAAGACATAAATATGAGCCGCCTGAGGAGTCAAAGGTGTTGTTGGGCTGACGCTTCCGGTTCATCCCTTTCCACTCCTCCGGCTGTTTCCCTGTCCTGGAAAGTTGATGATTTCCAGTCAATGCCACTCAAGGCTTCAAATTCAGCTTCATCATCAATTAACCCGGCTGGATCAACTTCAGGGGCGAAAGAATGCTTACGAGGGGGAGGGATCAGACTGATTGCCTCATAGTGTGGTGTTGGAATTCTCTGATTATCGGTGTCATAACCCGGTTGATATTTGCTAAGATCCGTATCATTACTGATCAGAGTGGCCACAGGACGTACATCCTTCACGCAAGCGGCGAAATCCTTCTGGTCAAATGGGGTGCCGTCCTCCTTCAAACTGGGATACCCAAGGGCGATGTCGGCCGGGTCTAGCTCCGGTAGCCACGCCTTGGCCCGGCTTAAAGCAGCTATGGCTCCGGCTCTCGCAGAAGCTCGTCTCAATTCCCGAAAACGTTGAGGTAGCACGGCAAGCCGCCTTAGCACATCCGCCAGATGAGTGGGAACTTCATTTGACAGAGCCACGACGGCTAAGGCGCGTTGTGACCCGGTGTAGAGTTGTTCCACCAGGGTATAAACGGCCTTCAGTTTTGTCAGGATGTTCTGGTTGAGATTGGCACTCCTAGAGCCTGCATTACAAGGTCAGGTGAGCTGAGGACAATTGAGATGTTTGTTGAAAAAGATTCAAGCTAGATAACACTTGCAGAATAACTTACCAAAGATTGCTGAGACCATCTGAGATATATGGCGTTTTAAGCCGGATAGCTCGGCGGTTGTTTCTGCAAGAGTGGCCTCCTCTTGTTCAGCCCTGTTGAGTAAAGGGTCTTTTCATCCACCCAGGCTTTTCTTTCTGCCTCAAACTTCTTTTTCAATTTTTCTTGTGCGGATATACTGACTTCAAGCTTGGAATTCGCCTTTTGGGTTTCAATTTCTTGAGTTTTCAGGCGATTCTTCAAGTCGGAGATCTCCGATTCAAATTGCTTAATGGCGGCCTGTATAAATTCTGGGTTACAGTTAGGATTATCATAATGCAACATTAAGTCTCAAGAACTTTGCAAGCAAAGATACTTGGCACTTGGGGGCTAATGTATGCTAAAGCGCTCTAATTACAGTGGTGGTTCATGGAAATGAAGTCCCAAGCACTTTGCAAGCAAAGATACTTGGCACTTGGGGGCTAATGCATATTGCTGTTCAAGTACTTGGTTAAAATACGGTGAAGACCGGTTCAACCATGCTGTCTAAGCCGGCCCTTGGGTGCTACCGGATAAGCCAGTTTTCTTACAGTGATTATTAAGCTGATGACAAGTCTATAACATATTTCATCATAAGTAATAGACTTGGGGGCTGGCCTAGTAAGGATAACTAAGGAACAAGCAACAAGAGTTATACCTCAGATTTTTGGTGTATTTGTTTCAGCATATAACCTTCCAGATCCCGGCTGTTGTGCACTTGGTTTACATAACCAGAGACGATTTCTCCAATACTCAGATGAGCATAATCAGTGACATCCAGCCGGGTTTTGCGACGTTCCAGAAGTTCTTCTTTGGCGGAGCACTTGGCTAGCACAGTGGGGTTTCCCGGTTCAACGAAGTCAGTCCGGGTGATTTCGACGTCCGGGTCATCCGCCTTGGCCGGGCTAGGGTTCTCTGAATCTTCAGAACCTTCCATGGCTTGTTCGACGAGTGGATCAGTGGTGAGAGTTGGAGTGTCATGGGCTGGTTCAGGCGATGGCTCATGAGCGGAAGTATCAGGAGCAGCCGCTCTGAGCTCCGGTTCAGCAAAGACTCGTTCTTCGGCCGGCTTACTTTTCTTCGTCCTCTTGCTGGGCTTTACTTGTACACTGAAAATTAAAGGGTTAGTACAAAAAGCATGAGTAAGATAAGCACAAGATAAATAGATTATCATTACCCTGGAGCAGTTTTGAAAGCCGGCATGCTGGACTGCATTGATTCATCGGAGGAAGGTGAAGTTCCCTGATAGTTTGAGTCAGAAGAATTGAGTGGTTGACGAGTAAAACCCGCCAAAGGATACAAAGAATATAAATCAGAGATAACCTCAGCCCGACATTTTCTTGTTGCATTGGGTAAGCCGGAGGAGAGGTCCGCATCTTTACTGGTCCGGGTCTGCCTCCGACTCTCGTGAATCTGTTGCTTCAAAAGAAATTGAGGATCTTGATAAGCTAAAGGATGTGAAAATCTTACTTTCCGGGCTACCCTTCGGATTTTCTGTCTTGGCAAAGGCTCGGAGTCGGAGGAAATTATAGTTACCTCTTCAGTTACTGCATGACTTGCTCCTGTATCCTCCTGCTGATAATCAGTGTCAATAAGATGGTTAAAGAAGGAGTCTAAAGAGTCAAGAGTTACCTCTGACTCGGAGGTATCATCCAGATGAAACATGTCCGAGGCGCTAGGTTTGTTCCCCTTCTTACGGGCAGTGGATTTTCTGGCGGCTTTCTTGGCCTTTCTGGCCTTCTTTGCAGCCTCATGGTCATACTTGACCTTCCAGAATTTATCACCAGCCTATAAAATATAGCAAGAGTTTTTGAGTAAAGATGAAATTGTCAAAATGGAAAGTAAGATGCTCAAGTTAATGGTTTACCGCTGGAGCCGGGTTAGCCTTGCAGAAAGGACTTAAGCATGCTTTCCCGCAATCTGCCAGGCTCTCGTTCAGAAGAGATTTGGTCATGTCATCAACGACATCCTCAGGTAAGTCGTCAGGACTGTGCCGTAGAGGATCATTTTTCTGGCCTGTGTAATCGCACATCAAGCCGGGGCGGTGGCTCAAGGGAATCACCCGCCAGGCAATCCAAACCCGGACCAAGTCAATGCCGTTTAGGCCGTTCCCCAGAAGAGCTTTGATCTTCTTGATAGTGGGGGCAAGTGTTTGACGTTCAGCCGAAGATAATTTATCTGGTAAAGGGTGAGTTGACTCCAGGCGCAGGGCGCGAAAGCCGGGCAAGGGGTTCTCATCAGCCGGAGAAGTGTCTTGACAGTAGAACCAAGTCTGGTTCCAATCTTTAGGGTGACTCGGCGGCTCGGCATAAGGGAAGAGGCAGTCTTTACGTCATTGGATTGAGATCCCACCAAGTTCCAAGCTGGGCCCGTGGGCACATTCGTTTTGACGGTTCAGATAAAATAACTCTCTAAAGAGTAGTATGCTGGGTTCTTCTCCAAGGTACATCTCACAGAATACTTGGAAATTGCAGATGTTTGACACGGAATTGGGTCCGATGTCTTGAGGCCGCAGGTCAAAAAAGTGTAAGACGTCTCTGAAATTCTTTGAGCCGAGTGGAGCAAAGCCCCGGCTCATGTGATCAGTAAAAATGACAACTTCCCCATCCTTGGGTTGAGGTTTTTCTTCTGACGGGTCAGGAGCGCGATAAGACAAGATCTCTTTCTTCGACAGATGACCACTCTTCACAAAACCGTCTAAGATGCTATCAGTGACAGTGGATTTAACCTAGTTGCATGTGATGGGTGCTTTGGGAGCCTTGGGCGGCATTATGAAGGATGGAAGCCTATGACAAAATAAAAATTTCCGGTTCAAATTTAAGCCGGAGAAAATATTTCAATTCATATTCAAGATGGCGGCTTACGAAGGGGCCTAATGATATATGGCTAATTGTGTCAGATTGTTTAAACCGCCATGGGAAACAGTAGCAATTAAATTATTTAAATCCACTATGAGTGATCAGGATCATTCATTGAGCATTGCCTCGTTAAGCCGGCGGTAAGAGCCGTCATGGATAATGGATATAGTTTTTTGCCTAAGTATCGCACAAACAGGTTTCACAGGTTGCAGTTGCTATTTTGGATCAAACGGTGGTTCAGAAAAGAAAATATTCTAGACCTAAAAACTAGTACAGATGAGTTCCTGAGCTCTAATGAGGTCTTTTTACAAGCAAAAGGGATCTGCTAGTATTGAAAATGGATGTGAAGCAACTACCGCATGAGTTCCATACTACTTTTGGATCAAATAAAGCCGCGGTGGAGGAATTACGAAGAAACTGTGTTGAACCATGAAGAACACGAAAGAACTTGAAAACCCTAAATGCAGATCTGAAGTGCGGGAAGGTGAAGACTTACGGCTGTAGATCTACTGCGGAGGATCGCCGCCGTTCTCTGGTTGATTCAGGTTGATGCAGCGGCCAAGATCGATGAAGATGAGGTGCTCTGCTGCGGCGGCGGCGGCGGAGCTCGAGCAGCAGCGGAGTCGCGAGAGGAAGAAGATGACAGAAAGGGGGAGAATGAAGAAAGACCTAAAGGTCGTGCTTATTTATAAGGAAGGACTAACAGAGAGGGCACGAGAAACGAGGAGGCCAGACATGGATATCCAGCTACTCCGACGCCTCGATTTTCGGGATGGTCATTAGGATAAAGATCTGTTGAGATATGACAGAATAAAATGAATTTAATGGAAGATGACGTCATGGTGGGTTATCATGAATTCAGAAGATGACGTCATGGCGGGTTATAACTTTGCACAGATAGAAGCCAGAAAGTTTTTCTTAAAGTATTGAAGATTGACATGAACCGGTTCAAATCAATCTGGGGCCTAATGTTGGGGATATAACTACTGGTGTAACCCGCCTAGGAGGGGCCGGGTTACGCTATAGCAATTCATTATATGAAGCCCAATATCAAGCTTGAAGATGGCGGTTCAATAAAGGGCCTAAAGCCCGTAGGCGACTTAAGACCCGTAGTGATAAACCGCCGTAATGGCGTGACTTGTGTTGTAAGGCAAGATTAACTAGTTACTGAGCCGGATACTGTTTATAAGCCGGCCGGGACTCTGTAGGCCACAGGGCGTCATCCCGTGTATATAAGGGGATGACCCGCCGGCGGCTTAAGAGAGATAACATCAAATCGGCAGCCAGGCATAGCGGATTCGCTCCCTGGTCATCGAAACCCTAGTAAGTCCACCTCAACTGGAGTAGGCTTTTACCTTCACCGTAAGGGACCGAACCAGTATAACCCTCATGTCCTTTGTCCTGCTTTAACCCCTTTAAGCTTCCTAGTTGCAATGGCTCCACGACTAAGTCCTTCCACAAGGGCATCTGCCGTGACTATTCGACAACACCATGGCCGTCTTCTTCTTGGGAGCCATGGCGATGAAGAACGCTAGGCTAACTACTAGACCAGATTCTCACAATTGCTTCCCCTACCTGGCGCGCCAAAGATGTCGGTGTGGAACGGCACCTATGGGATCACAAGAATCCCTACTACGGTTGCCGGGGCACAAGGTTGCAAGAAGAGCAGGATTAGTAATCAGCACAAGGATCGTTTACCCAGGTTCAGGCCGCGAGGATGCGTAAAACCGTAGTCCTACTTTGGTGGCTGTATTGAGTGTTCTTGAGCTCTTGAACTAGCTGCGGTGGCTGCGTGGTTCAAAAGAGCCGAATCCCTCTCCAGTATGCCATGGGCCTCCTTTTATAGTCGAAAGGGGCTGCCACAGTGGCACACAGGAGGTGGAAAGGCGTAAAGTACTACGAGCTTATCGCCCGTATTACAGGACAAGACGCATTTAATGCGCCGTTGAGGTGTCCCCTAGCTTTATCGGGGGCGGGAGCGAGGCCCATCCCGTCCGTCGCCACTCCTCCTCGCTTCGACACGCGCCCTGGCCAGCGATGCATGCGGCGCCATGTAGGCAGGCAGGCAGCTGAGGTGGCGCCGTGGTAGGGTCTTCACGAAGATCTGCATGCCGCCACGCAGACGCTTGATGAGTTGGCCTAGGAGCTGCATGTTGCCATGCAGGTGCCTGCCTAGCTGGTTGGGCTGGCAGCTGCATGCGAACGGCGGTGGAGACTTGGTTGGTGCGGGCGTGGCAGTAGCCCTGCTGACGTCCTCGATGAAGGCCTTGCCGGGTGGCCCGGCAAGGGTCTTGCCGTGGCGCGCTGTCGTCCTCGGCAAGGATCTTGCCGAGGATCGTCGTCTTACAATCCTCATCTGAGTTTGAACATTCCTTGTCTTCACAAAGATTTGCATGCCACCATGGAGGTGCCTCCCGAGCCCTAGTTCCAACATGGTTGGTTGACTTGGAGCCCGTGGGCTCGAGGATGGCTCACTCTGCTGGTGTGGGCGAGCCGCCCCGGCAAGGGTCTTGTCGGGGTTGTTGAGGCTCCCCCGGCAAGGGCGAGCCGCCCTGGCAAGGGTCTTATCGGGGCTGCCGAGGCTGCCTCGGCAAGGGACTTGCCGGGGGAGCCTGCTTCGTCCTTCTGCTTCTTTGTGTTCTCGGCCTTGGTGTTGCCTTGGCTGTCTTGGGCTTCGGTTTTACCTCGGTTCACCTCCCCTGTCCTGCTTGGTGCGGCCGTGGGCGCGGCTCCGACTGCCCGTGCATAGGTAAAGGGGTACAAAGGTGCGCCCCTTCTTTTGTACACCGACATAGGGCCTCCCTCCTCGATTCCTAGCCACGCACCACTCCTCACCAACTCCACGAACACGTAGAAGGGCCACAGCCCGGTCGGGCAGGCCTCTGGCCGTCTGACCCGACCAGAGAACTCCGGTGACCTCCATAGCTCGGCCACCTCGCTCTGGTGCCTCTCGAGCTCGACCAACTACTCGGACGTGGCATTGGAGGTCCCTTGGTGCTGCCTGGATGCTGCTGAGCCCCCGAAGCCGCCTCTAGCCGTCGTCTTCTTCCACTCTGGTGAATCCCGTCCGCCACCGCAACTTGCAAGCTTGACTGTGAGCAGCTCCGGCCATCCCACGGCAAGCCACAGGTACGGGCAGGTGCGCCGTGAACCCAACTTCATTTCTATCCCTCTCATCTAGCCCCAAACCCCCTCCTCTACGGCGTGAGCTCCGGCGAAGCGCCGTCACCCTCTGCTCTCGCTCCCCCTCTCTCTCTCCTGACGTGCGGGGCCCACCCGTCAGCCTCACCACTCGCGCCTGAAGCGGTACGAGTGGAGGCACACTTTCCTTTTATGCCTTCGACGTCACCCCCCCAGGAATTTCTGTTTAATTCAAATTTAATCAGAAATTGACTCAAACTTTGACCCGCCACCATTTCTAAACCATAAGTCCAAATGACTTGATTCTTTTTGCATTGTCTTTGTTTCAGAAAGGTCTAGCAGCACACCAAAAGGTGGATTTTTCCTTGCTGCCTAGAATTTCTGGTGCTATTTAGAGAGGTTTTTGATATTTGTTTTTGTGGTTTTTAATTATTTTCAGAAGGAGAAGCTTGTCTTGAAGCAAGCCAAGAGGGGTGTGATCCTGCTCTACACTAAGGCAAGCCACACCAGCATTTGGATGGTATTATTTCAATGTCTATGATTTTCTACTTGAATATGAGTTTTTATTTGCATTTAAAATTTGATAAATAAATTTTGTTAATTGCTAGTTACTTTATCATGCTTGATATGCTTGTTTTAGTTACTGGTAAATTGCATGGACTTGTTTGGTCAAGTAGAATAAATTTTTGCATTAGTTATATTGATATGGTAGATAATGATAGTTCTTTTATTAAGTGATATTTTCATATAAATGATGAGCTAATAAAAATATTGCTTGATAATAAAAATGAATTAGGACAAGTGAAGTTTTTGATCCTGAGTATTGCAAGATAATTATGTTGATAAGTTTGATCCATATCCATGTGTTGTTTGCTTTGCATGTTGATTAGTTGCTTGATTATGTCAAAGTATCATTGTTATTTATAAAAAGTTTTTATATCAAAGTTAAACTTGATTAAGTTCAGCTTGAATATGATGTTGATGACATCATGGTGCCACTGAATCAGGTTTTTATTCAGTGCAACCACATTTACCTTGTGGGAAGGTCTTAATTCGGTCCTTTGTTGTGCCTCTCACCGGTGCCTCCCGCGAGGGAAGGTTATGGGCGTGCATAACCTAGCCCGGTAAGCAAACATAACCTTGTGTGCTCATTTTTGTTTTTATGGTACCTTGTCCCCGTTTGGGACCGTTTTGCCACGACGGTGGCCGTTGGTGCCTTTGATAGGCACGGGGCCACCCAAGACCTAGCCCTGAGAGGGAGTTGGTCGGCGTGGCTAGGAGAGTGCCACGACAAAGGGAGGTTTTCGTCGGAACACTTTGGTCCACCCGAATGGGAGTGCGAGGCTAGGGGTTCCGTAGTGTGGGTAAAGTGCGCTACCTCTGCAGAGTGTATTTAATCTATTGATAGCCGCGTCCTCGGTTATGGGCATATATAGCTCGGAAGTAAGTCACACCATGGATCAACTTTTATAATTAATCTTGCAAACTAAATGATTGTTGCGGTGCATCTTGTTTCATGGTGATCCATGAACTCTTGAGTTGTTCATGAGTGGTTGGTTTCAGTTGTGACCCCGGTATGGTCAACGTTTGGTTACGAGGTAACCGTCTGGTAAGCGAGTGTGTGAGACTCGGTGCACGTATTGGTTTCATTGCATCTTTAGTAGTTCTTGCTTTGCATTAATTTGATTAATTGTCATGATATTGTCTTTCATCATGCTTATGTTTGTTATGAGCTTGCAAGTACATTCAATGTACTGACCTGGCATGTCATGCCAACTTTCAGGCAAGTCGGTTCGCATCGGAGCGCATGTCGCGTCTAGGCCGTATCCACGTTGGTGTCCCTGTGCTATGGAGTTCCACTTCGTCATTCTTCCGCTGCCGCGTAGTTCGTGTGATCGAGGCCCTCGTCATGTTCATTAAATAATGTACATACTGTTCAGCCGCACCGAGTGTGCCGCTTGGCCTCGTATCTCGATGTAATATCCGACTTATGTAATCTGCTAGCATCAATAAAGCGGTTGTTTTTGTACCATGTTGTTGTGTATTGCCAGAAGACTTGATCTCTAGGCTGGCAATGCAAGGTAAACCGGTTGCTCTGAGCCGGGGTGCCACAACGCTTGGTATCAGAGCCGCGCTAATTGTAGGACACGCTAGACCGTTAGTGCGTTAGTGGAACGGTAGATAGCTTCGTTTGAGTGCCGGTAGTCATAGAAATTGGTTGCTGCATTGCATGCATATTTATCTGTTGTTATTACTAACCGTATGGTTTGTGAGTGTAGATGGCTCCAGTACCGATCTTGTACCATCCTGAGCCAGTTTCGTACACATCGTCGCACCTGCTTCAGAACGTTTGGCGACGACTCTACCCAGAGGGTGCTGATCAAGAGTATCGGGTGTATCGGGAGCATCTGGCCGGTGCATTGTATGAGTATTATGCTAAGGTTACTCTACACCACAGTTCCCCTTCCGGCGCTTACACTCATTCTACTAAGGGTGGTCTTGCTTCTACGCCATCTCGGGCGGTTCAGTTTGCTGCTATCGAGGCTCTTGTAGACTTGCGCTACAACGAGGTTCGCATGCACACCCACCCAGGTCTCTTCTACTACCCATCTCTGCACGAGAATGGGCGTATCCATTTTCCTTTGATTAAACCGGCGTGCGATCGTCCCACTAGCCACCTTTCCCGCTATATCACTGCCAGTTATCTCCTGAACTACGAGTTAGCTCGGGAGCTTTCACGTGCCCGGATAGCTCTCGCTGCTGCTTGTACTAGGAACCCTCTTCCCACTGTCATCTACACTACTGCAGTTCCTTCCGCCTCCGTTCCCCCGGTGACTTCGCAGGGTACCGTTAACCCTCTGACGGTGACCCCTCGCAGTGCTCCTGCTGCGTGGGCTTCCCTTGTCGCTACTCGTGCCGCTCCTATGCTTAGATCCCATCCCGCGCCTGCCCCTGAGGGAGAGCCCTCGAGGCAGCGCCGTCGCGTCTCTCTTAACCCGGAGGTCTCTACTATCAGTTCAGGATCTGGGTCCGGCTCAGAAGAGGAGCCCGCAGCAGCATAGTCCGAGCAGTAGACCGCTAGAGTATCGTTTTCGTCATGAGTATGATGTATGGGTGTAATGGCACGTGTCATGATGTTTAGCTTCATGTATGAGGGTAGTAGACCCGTTGTGATGTTTACTTTCATGCTGAGTCTATGTACAATTATGTTGGAACCTTTTATTCGCTTTGGTTTTCTTTCGTTGTTTTCTTCTGGGATTTGTCAATGGCTTTCCTCCCACGTTGGATTTTTCTCATCGCGGTTGCTATGTATTGGGAAAATAAATAATAGGATGACGCGGGGAGGCAGCAGCAGCCAAGCTTGTGAGGATGTCCCTGTCCGTCGCTCCGCAAGACAGGCAGGACATTCCCCCGAGCCATACCAACCACCTCTGTCTCCACCACCACATCCGCCTCCCACTGAGCAAATCCTGTGAATTTTTGAAGAAAGAAGGAGCAACAATCTACTGGAAATATTGAAAAGTGTGCAAGTTATGGTTGGGCAAAATGGAAACCAGAATGGTCATCACTCCAAGCTATCAGATTTTCAGCGAACCAAGCCTCCCAGCTTCAGCCAAGTTATTGATCCATTGGACGCCGATGATTGGTTAAGGACTATTGAGAGGAAACTGGAGATTACTCGCACTGAAGAGGGAGACAAGGTTCCCTTTGCAAAGCATTATCTCGAAGGAGCTGCCGCTATATGGTGGGATAATGCTAAGGCAATATGGCCCGCGGACAAGGAAATTACTTGGACTAAATTCAAGGATCATTTCCGCAAGTATCATATTCCCACCGGGATTATGAAAATCAAGCAACGCGAATTCCTCGCCCTCATTCAAGACAGCATGACTGTCAATGAGTATCTGAATAAATTCAACCATTTGTCCTGCTGTTCTCTCTACGATGTGGCCACAGAAGAACGGAAGGTCGACAAATTTCTTGGAGGACTGAATCAGCATCTCAGGTGCACCCTCAGCATGTTTGATTTTCTGGACTTCCTGACTCTGGTGAACAAGGCCCTCATCGCAGAAAGGGAACACAAGCTCCTACATGACAACAAGCCAGCTATTAATGACCACAAGCGCAAATTCGAGCCGAGGAAGGAGATGTAACCAGTGCAGAAGGCTCGTACTTGGCAACAGACTCAGGTTGAGTACAAACCCAACTGGCAGCAAAATGTCAACAGGACCACCACCCAAGTTAAGAATATCGCGACCAGTCCGGTGCGCGAAGATTGTCAGCGCAACAATTCCTGTTTCAGTTGTGGGCAAACAGGACATTACGCCAGGCAGTGCCCCAAGAACAACAAACCAACAGCTCCATTCCATCCGCAAGTCAACTACATGGAGCCGTATTCTGCCCCAAGTACCATCCAAGGGCAAATCCATCATATCTCCGCAGACGAAGCCCAAGAGGACCCGGAAGTCGTCATTGGTATGTTCCTTGTTAATAACATACCCGCCATAATTTTATTTGACTCTGGGGCTTTCCACTCTTTTATTTCGTAGAGTTTTGCTGCCCAAAACAATTTTCCTTGCTCGATTTTGGGAAAACACATGCTGGTACAATCCCCGGGATCCCTGCTCAGAAGCAACCTGGTCTGCCGCAATTTGGAAATTGACATCAAGGGCGTCAGGTTTCCAACATCTCTGATAATCATCGATTCTAACAAATTGGATATTATTCTGGGCATGAATTGGTTAACCCAATACCAAGCATGCATCAACTGTGCGACCAAAGAAGTTACCATGACAAATACGGAAGGTCGCACCACAAGTTTTTATGCCCGCAAGAGCATCCCCAAGAAGGATATTATTTTCACAGCCATGGCAAAAGAGGTGGAACTAATTCTAGTGGTCAGTGAGTATCCAGATGTATTCCCTGAAGAATTACCAGGCATGCCGCCAGACAGAGAACTGGAGTTTGCAATTGACTTGGTGCCTGGAACCGCACCGATACACAAGAAATATTATTGGATGCCTTCCTCAGAATTGGTGGAATTAAAGAAACAGCTGGATGAGATGCTGCAGAAAGGATACATCCGCCCAAGCTCATCACCATGGGGATCACCAGCGATATTCGTGGATAAAAAGGATGGCAGCCTACGAATGTGCGTAGTCTACCGACAGTTGAATGACGTCACCATCAAAAACAAGTATCCACTGCCAAAGATTGACGATTTGTTTGATCAACTCAGTGGGGCCAAAGTATTCTCCAAAATTGATTTGAGGACCGGATATCATCAGCTCAAGATAAAGAAGGAGGATATTCCCAAGACCGCGTTCACCACTCCGTACGGTCTTTATGAGTATACCGTTATGTCCTTCGGCCTCACCAACGCCCCAGCCTTCTTCATGCATATGATGAAGAAGGTGTTTATGGATTTCTTGGACAAATTTGTGGTGGTGTTTAGTGATGACATCCTCATTTACTCCAAGAGCAAAGGCGAACACAAGGAACATCTCCGAGCAGTTTTGCAAAGGCTCCGCGACCATCAGCTTTATGCCAAGTTCAGCAAATGTGAGTTTTGGCTCCAGCAAGTTGGATTTCTCGGGCATGTCCTCTCGGTAGAAGGAATCTCAGTGGATCCAAGCAAGGTGAAAGATGTACTTGATTGGTCCGCACCCATGACAGTCTCAGAAATCCGAAGTTTCCTTGGACTAGCCGGATATTATCGCTGTTCTATTGAAGGATTCTCCAAGATTGCCAAGCCAATGACCGAGCCCCTAAAGAAGGATAAGAAGTTTGAATGGACCGAGGACTGCGAACGGGGTTTCAATGAGTTAAAAATCAGGCTGACGTCAGCACCAGTATTGACTCTTTCAGACATCTACCGCAGTTTTGATGTCTACTGCGACGCATCCAGAAAAGGGCTTGGATGTGTACTCATGCAAGATGGCAAAGTTGTGGCTTATGCATCCTGACAACTGCGACAACACGAAGGAAACTATCCCACTCATGATTTGGAATTGGCCGCGATGGTGCACACTTTGAAGATTTGGAGACACTATCTGATTGGAAAGAAGTGCCAGATATTTACCGACCACAAGAGTCTCAAGTATATATTTACTCAGCCCGATTTGAACCTTCGACAACGAAGATGGCTCGAGTTGGTTAAGGACTACGACCTCAGAATAAATTATCACCTGGGCAAAGCTAATGTAGTGGCTGATGCCCTCAGCCGCAAACCAGCCAACCTTAATGCTCTCATGGATACATTGCCTCCTAAGCTTTATGAAGAAATCACTCAGCTCAATTTGTTGATCACCGATGTCCATCTTGCCAACATATTGGAAGTTGCCCCTACTCTCGAAGAAGAAATCCCCAGTGCTCAGGCAGATGACAAACTATTGAAAATATATGTCTAGAAGATGCACAAAGGGCATGCACCGGATTTCTCTAGGGATCAACAAGGTACGCTAAGGTTGCAAGGAAGGATTTGCGTACCCAACCTCGAAGGTCTGAAGAAGAAGAAGATATTGGCAGAAGCACATGAAGCGCCATACTCAATTCACCCAGGTGGTACCAAAATGTATGAAGACCTTCGTCAGGTATTCTGGTGGGATGGAATGAAGAAAGACATCACATACTTTGTGGCATGTTGCGATATATGCAACAAGGTAAAGGCGGAACACCAAAAACCAGCCGAACTCCTCCAACCTCTGCCAGTATCCCAATGGAAATGGGACGATATCTGCATGGATTTCATCACTGGATTACCAAGGTCTCACCGAGGAAACGACGCAATATGGGTCATAGTGGACACCTTAACAAACGTGGCACATTTCCTCCCCATCCGGACCACCTACCGTGCAAATCATTTTGCACAATTATATGTGTCACGAATTGTCAGTCTGCATAGAGTACCCAAGACTATCACTTCTGACAGAGGATCTCTCTTCACCTCCGCATTTTGGTCCCAACTACATCAAGCCTTGGGGACTGCTCTGAAGTACAGCATGGCTTATCATCCCCAGACAGATGGACAGACTGAGCGTGTAAATCAAATACTCGAAGATATGCTCCGGGCATGCGCATTGGCCCAAGGAACCAAGTGGGAAGACTGTCTGCCCTACGCCGAGTTTTCCTACAACAACAGTTTCCAGACCAGCTTAAAGATGTCACCCTATGAAGCTCTGTA
This sequence comes from Triticum aestivum, assembly GCF_018294505.1. NCBI lineage: Eukaryota > Viridiplantae > Streptophyta > Magnoliopsida > Poales > Poaceae > Triticum > Triticum aestivum. Next base: position 446,564,918 of record NC_057814.1, on the reverse strand, counting down.
TGGCTGGAAATGCCGCACTCCATTGAATTGGTCTCAAAACGGAGACAACCGTATTTTTGGGACTGATTTAATGCTCGAAGCGGAGAAGCAAGTCAAGGAAATCCGAGACAGACTGCAGCTGGCCAAATCATGACAGAAGAGCTACTATGATGCCAAACATCGTCAGATCAGCTTCGAACCCGGAGAACAAGTATATCTCCGAGTCACCCCTATGAAAGGAGTCAAGAGGTTTTCAGACCCGCGGAAAATTGGCACCCAGATACATCGGTCCGTTTCCAGTCATGGCCAGAGTCGGAACCGTTGCATATCAGTTGGAATTGCCACCGAAACTGTCAGAAGTACACAATGTGTTTCATATCTCGCAGCTCAGAAGATGCATCTCGCCACCAGAGAAAAGGACTGATATGGCAGAGATAGAATTGGCTAAGGATTTGACTTATGAGGAAAAGCCAATCAGAATATTGGATCAGACAGAAAGGGTCACTCGCAGCAAAGAAATAAGGTTTTACAAAGGTTCAGTGGGAGCATCACACCGAAGAGGAAGCAACCTAGGAAAGAGAGGAATTTTTAAGGACTGCATACCCAAAACTATTTTCCCAAGCAATCGAATCTCGAGGACGAGATTCATCCTAAGTGGGGGAAGTTTGTGACAGCCTGGATTTTGCCTTCTCTCTTTTTCCGGACTTGCCTTCTCTCTGTTTCCGGACTTGGTTTTTGCCTTGCATTGATTTGGATTTTGGAATCATTTCAAATGGACTTGTCGCTTGGGCATACCCTTGACTTTCACCCAAGTGACCTATCTACTTCCCATTCAACCTTATTTCTCTGATAAATCCCCAAAATAATAAAATGAATATTTTTCATAAAAGAAAAATATTCATTTTCCTCTCTGAAACTCTTTTCAGAAACTATTGCTCCAAAGCAACCCTCATTTTTATTGCTCCTAAAAATCTGAAATAATTCTTGAATATTCTTTGGACCTTGGCACAACTTCTCAAGCAAAAATATTGCATGACTTTTTGTAATATTTTTGCTATAGAAAATAATTTCTCTTATGAACTAGAAATGCACTTTGTACATCAAGTGCATTTTTCCTTGATCTTTTGGCCCTGATCTTTCTTGAGCTTAATTACCCTCCTAAGAAAACCTAAACCCCAGGAGATCAGCCCTAATGGCCATCTAGAAGCTAGCCAAACTTGGTGACCAAGTTCCTGGTCAGAAACTTGCCAACTTGGTTGCATCAAGTCTGGTCGGCCTGGCTATATGTTCTCAACGTTCCTAGAATAAACACTGTGTGGACTAGAGCGTAGACAAGGTTTGGCAGCGCTTGGACGTCGTCTTGACCATGCCAGGGCGGTGATCGCATGAGGACACGGCGCCTGGCATGCGTTTGACGCGCTCTGGGTAGCGCCAACGCCTCTGTTCGGCGCGTGCTCGAGCCAGCACTTGCCGCTGACTGCCGCGCCGCACCACCAGCCCCAACCCATCGCCCTTGACCTCTCCCTGGCGCTCGCCCATGCCAGAGACGTTGCAGCAAGCACGGGCACGTCGCGGCCAAAAGCCACAGTGCGCGCGTTCCTTTGTCCTCTTCCCCCTGCGTCCTGTGCTCGTCCACGAGCGTGGACAGCTCCCGCATTGACGCTGCATGCTTGCCTCCTCGCACTGGAGTGTTTCGTCGCCGTTCGCCGGCTTCCAGAGAACTCCGGCGGCGACACGATACCCCCCTCACTCCAGCTATAAATAGGGCCTTCCCTCCTCGATTCCTAGCCACGCACCACTCCTCACCACCTCCACGAACACGTAGAAGGGCCAAATCCCGGTCGGGCAGGCCTCTGGCCGTCTGCCCCGACTAGAGAACTCCGGCGACCTCCGCAGCTCGGCCACCATGCTCCGGTGCCTCTCGAGCTCGACCAACTGCTCGGGCGTGGCATTGGAGGTCTATTGGTGCTGACTGGTTGCTGCTGAGCCCCCAGAGCCGCCTCTAGTCGTCGTCTTCTTCCACTCCGGCGAATCTCGTCCGCCACCGCAGATTGCGAGCTTGACCGCGAGCAGCTCTGGCCATCCCACGGCAAGCCACGGGTCCGATCAGGTGCGCCGTTAACCCAGCTTCATTTCTATCCCTCTCATCTAGCCCCAAACCCCCTCCTCGCCGGCGTGAGCTCCGGCGAAGCGCCGTCACCCTCTGCTCTCGCTCCCCCTCTCTCTCCTGACGTGCGGGGCCCACCCGTCAGCCTCACCACTCACGCCCGAAGCGGTACGAGTGGAGGCACACTTTCCTTTTACGCCTTCGACGACACCCCCAGGAATTTCTGTTTAATTCAAATTTAATCAGAAATTGACTCAAACTTTGACCAGCCACCATTTCTAAACCATAAGTCCAAATGACTTGTGTAAAGCCCACGATGCGGCTATATCTCCCACGTGTCGAGGCACGACTTAGAGGCATAACCGCATAGTGGTTTTGTCGCAAGAAGGGTCATCTTCACACAATCCCATGTAATGAACAAGAATGGGATAAGGAGTTGGCTTACAATCGCCACTTCACACAATACATAAATATCATTCATACATCATCCAAAATATAATCCTATAGACCGACTACGGTCAAAATCCGGATGAAAATAAGACAACCCCAAATGCTAGATCCACGATCGTCCCAACTGGGCTCCACTACTGATCATCAGGAAAAGACACATAGTAACGACCACGTTCCTCGTCGAACTCCCACTTGAGAGCGACGCCATCATCTGCACTGGCATCGTCGACACCTGCAACTGTTTTGGAAGTATCTGTGAGTCACGGGGACTCAGCAATCTCACACCCGCGAGATCAAGACTATATAAGCTTATAGGACAAGAGGTGCAAAGAGGGGGAGCTGCAGCGGCAAAAGCATGTATGGTGGCTGACTTGCATAAATGAGAGCGAGAAGAGAAGCAATGGAGCGGACGTCAACTAGCAATGACCAAGAAGAGGTCCTGAACACCTACTTACGTCATACATAACACATACCGTGTTCACTTCCCGGACTCCGCCGAGAAGAGACCATCACGGTTACACACGCACTTGGTGTATTTTAATTGGGTCAAGTAACAAGTTATCTACAACCGGACATTAACAAATTCCCATCTGCCTCATAACCGCGGGCACGGCTTCCGAAAGATAATACCCTGCAGGGGTGTCCCAACTTAGCCCATCATAAGCTCTCACGGTCAACGCAGGATAAACCTTCTCTCGGAAAGACCCGATCAGTCTCGGAATCCCGGTTTACAAAACATCTCGACAATGGTAAAACAAGACCAGCAAAGCCGCCCGAATGTGCCGACAAATCCCGATAGGAGCTGCACATATCTCGTTCTCAGGGCACACCGGATAAGTCAAGGTAGAGTAAAACCAGACCTCGAGTTTCCCCGAGGTGGCCCCACAGGCTGCTCGGTTCGGACCAACACTCGAAGGAGCACTGGCCCGAGGGGGTTAAAATAAGATGACCCTCGGGCTCGCGAAAACCCGGGGGAAAAGGTTTAGGTAGCAAATAGTAAAACCAAGGTTGGGCCTTGCTGGAAGAGTTTTATTCAAGGGGGTCCCATAAATCACCTGACCGTGTAAGGAACGCAAACTCAAGGAACATAATCCCGGTATAACAGTAACTAGGGCGGCAAGAGTGGAACAAATCACCAGGCATAAGGCCGAGCCTTCCACCCTTTACCAAAATATATAGATGCATTAATTAAATAAGAGATATTGTGATATCCCAACATATCCATGTTCCGACATGGGACAAACTTCAACTTCACCTGCAACTATCAACGCTATAAGAGGGCTGAGCAAAGCGGTAACATGGCCAAACAACGGTTTGCTAGGAGAGGATGGTTAGAGGCTGACATGGCTAAAATAGGAGACATGATATAGCAAGTGATAGGTAGCAAGCATGGCAATAGAGCGAACAACTAGCATAGCAAAGATAGAAGTGATTTCGAGGGGTGGTCATCTTGCCTGCAAGATTCTCAGAGTTGTTGAAAGCTTGATCCTCGTAAGCGTACTCGACAGGTTCCTCGTTCACCAACTTGTCTCCCGGCTCTACCCAAGACAAGAACGCAAACAAACGGAACCACAATCAACAACGAGAAATGCGCAAGCAACATGATGCAAAACATGTATGATATGCAAGATATGATATGCGATGCATATGCGTGCTCCGGAAGGAAAATGATGAACATGGCAGTAACTTGGCAAACCAAGCATCCCATTGGAAAGATGAGATGATTTCGGTCGAAATCGATATAAAGATCACCGGAATCGAATGCACGGTTTGCAAATGGCAAGCAAAACAAGAATGACACTAATCTGCGATAAACAGCAAGATAGCACTTAAAATGCAACAAGTAACAAAGCTAAAGCACCCCAACATAGCAACAAAGCACATGGCAGTAATCTACAGGCGATGCTTGACAAAAGATGAACACTGAGCTACGGCTAGTTCACAATATATCAAGCTCAAACAAGCATGGCAAAAGTGCAAAAGATTACAGGTTCACAGACTTGGTGAAAAACTGGACATGGCAGAAATCATCATCAGGTAGCAATGTTCAGAGCACGAAATCAACATGCTACACAAACTTAAAATAGCAAAACAAGGCATGGTAGTGTTCTACTAAATGCACATGACAAAAGTACCTTACTGACCATAAGCCAAAAATGTACAGAAGATATGATGGCAAGCATGTAAACATAGCAAGTTTCGTTATCAGGTTTCAGACTTGGCAGAAAACAGAGCATGGCAGAAATGTTAATATGTAGGCCTCTTTGTGAGCTTGATACACTCACTACAGAGCAATTCATGACAAACCAAGCATACCTACAGCAAGATGGCATGTTTATGAAGCTATCAATAGTAAGAAAAATTGCATAGCGTGTATGGATCAACTACAATAAGCTTGGCAAGATTGCAAATCATGTTAAGAATCTGCCAGAAATATTTTATAGCAAAAGTAGAGCAAGATTAAGTCATGCTATGGTACTCTAAAATTGCAAACAATTGCAGGAATGGATCAATTAAAACTATAGCTACAAAACATCCTTACTGAACATCTCCAAAATATGCATGGATCTCTCTGTAGCATCAAGTTTACATGGCAAGAAAATTACAGCAGACAAGGACTTAGAGAAATCACTAAGTCCCTGAAATCAGAAATATTACGGGGCCTACTTTGCATGCTTGTGCTAGTCACCACAAAGATTACAAAAATACATGGACTACACCACTGGAAATATGGCATGGCATACTTCAAAACACATGTAGAGCTCATGCTCAAAAGATGCACAGATTAAATGATACAAAAATGACAAATCTCCAAGTTCTGATAAGAACCAGAGATTAACAGCAACTAGCCCTCTTGCAACGAAGATTTGGGCATCAAGATGACCTCTAATGAAAATGCTATAATTGAACAAAATGAAGAGCATCACGAGACGAACAATTTGACATATTATACGCGCGGGGGCGCCGGAGGAGGGGGCCGCCGGCGGGGGCGGCGAGCACCGGCGGTGAGGCGCGGCGGCGGGGGCC
>NC_057814.1:446549261-446558952 GCF_018294505.1 Triticum aestivum | reverse complement strand
GGTGGAGAGGCCGGCGGGACACGTGTCGCGCTCTGACTGGTCGGGGCGCGGCGGCGGACGTTGTCCGGCGGCGGCTGGACGCGTCCGCCCGCGGAGAGGGGAAAATTAGGGTTTCGTCTGAGATTTCGTTTTTCGGGATGCCCACTTATAAATAGGTAGAGGGAGCTAGGAGACTCCAAATGAGGTGCGGTTTTCGCCCACACGATCGTGATCGAACGACCTAGAGCATGGAAGAGAGTTTGGTGGGCTTTGGGCTGGTTTTGGAGGGGGTTTTTGCTGGATACTCAAATGGACATTGCGGAGGCCCGGTTAACCGTTGGAGTACCAAACGACCTCCGAATGGAACGAAACTTGACCGGTAGTCTCCGGGTGGTATAATAAGACCACTTGACAAGCCTCGGTCCATTCCGAGAAAGTTTGACACACGCACACGAAAGAAAACTAGAGGGGTGCACCGGAGGAGATAGGAGCGCCGGATTGGAAAACGGACAACGGGGAAAATGCTCGAATGCATGAGACGAACACGTATGCGAATGCAATGCACATGATGACATGATATGAAAATGCATGACATGACAAAATACAAAACGAAAGACAAAAACCCGACCACGGAGGGAAAAACATATCACATAGCCGAAATGGCAAGAGTCGGAGTTACAAATATGGCAAATTACATGCGGGGTGTTACAACACTCCACCACTACGGGAGGATCTCGTCCCGAGATCTAGGACTGAAAGAACTCCGGATATTCGGAACGGAGATGGTCCTCGCGTTCCCAGGTGGCTTCCCGGTCGGAATGGTGCGACCACTTCACTTTCAGGAATTTAATAGACTTGTTGCGAGTCTTGCGCTCAGTTTCTTCAAGAATAGCAACTGGGTGCTCATGATAAGACAAATCTTCTTGGAGGTCAATCTCTTCGAAGTCGATAGTGCGCTCAGGCGTCTTGAAGCACTTGCGGAGCTGTGACACGTGGAACACATCGTGCACGTTCGCGAAGTTGGAAGGAAGTTCAAGTTGATAGGCTAGGTCGCCTCTTTTCCCAATAATCTTGAAAGGACCCACGTATCTAGGGGCAAGCTTCCCTTTGATACCGAAGCGACGAGTGCCTTTCATTGGAGAGACGCGTAGGTAGACATGGTCTCCGATCTCGAATGCCAAATCACGATGCTTACTATCATAGTAACTCTTTTGGCGCGATTGCGCGGCTTTGAGATTATCATGGATGACTTTACACATTTCTTCAGCTTCAGTGATTAAGTCATTGCCAAGAAGTTGGTGTTCACCAGTCTCTGACCAATTGAGAGGAGTACGGCACTTTCTGCCATATAGAATCTCGAATGGGGCCTTGCCCTTACTCGCTTGGAAGCTGTTGTTGTAGGAGAATTCAGCATAAGGAAGACAATCTTCCCATTTCATGCCAAAGGAAATGACACAAGCCCTGAGCATATCTTCAAGAATTTGATTGACTCGCTCGACTTGGCCACTAGTTTGAGGGTGAAAAGCTGTGCTGAAGCGAATATTAGTGCCCATGGCCTTCTGGAAGGAGTCCCAGAACTTAGAGGTGAAGATGCTTCCACGATCTGAAGAAATCAATTGTGGAATGCCGTGCAAGGAGACAATTCTGGAGGTGTAGAGCTCTGCCAGCTGAGCTGCTGTGATGGATTCTTTGATAGGAAGGAAATGAGCCACTTTAGAAAGCTTGTCAATGACAACGAAGATAGCGTCATTTCCGCGCTTGGACTTGGGAAATCCAGTCACGAAGTCCATTTCGATGTGATCAAACTTCCATTCCGGAATAGCAAGAGGTTGGAGGAGACCAGCTGGTCGTTGGTGTTCTGCTTTCACTCTTCGGCAGACATCACATTCATTCACGAATTGAGCAATTTCTCGCTTCATTCGAGTCCACCAATACAACTGCTTGAGGTCATGATACATCTTCGTACTTTCAGGATGAATGGAAAGGAGAGAATTGTGCACTTCGTTCATTATGACTTTCCTTAGATCACCTTTCGGAACCACAATCCGGTCCTCGAAGAACAAAGTGTCTCTGTCATCAATGCGATAGCACTTGTATTTGGAAAGACCCTTGTCGATACCACGTTTCACCTTCTTCACCATGGCATCAAGGAGTTGTGCCTCACGAATTTGATCTTCCAAAGTAGGAGATACTATGAGGTTGGCAAGAACGCCTTGAGGAACAACTTGGAGATTCAGCTTGCGGAAAGCTTCACAAAGATCCGGCTGGAAAGGCTTGAGAATTAAGCTGTTGCAATAAGCTTTCCTGCTTAAAGCATCTGCAATGACATTAGCCTTGCCTGGAGTATATTCAATACTCGGATTGTACTCTTGAATCATTTCGACCCATCGAGTCTGCCTGAGGTTGAGGTTGGGCTGAGTGAAGATATACTTGAGACTCTTGTGATCAGTGAAAATGTCCACTTGTCTTCCCAACAAGAGATGTCTCCACGTAACCAAAGCATGGACAACTGCCGCCAACTCAAGATTGTGAGTGGGGTAGTTCTTCTCGTTGGGCTTCAACTGTCGAGAGGTATAAGCCACAACTTTCTTCTCTTGCATTAACACAGCACCGAGACCTTGGAGAGAAGCATCACAGAAAACTTCATACGGCTTGGATTCATCAGGAGGAGTCAAGACAGGAGCTGTGACTAGTTTCTGTTTGAGAGTGTTGAAAGCGACGTCACACTCAGGAGACCAGACATATTTCACATGCTTCTGTAGGAGGTTGGAAAGAGGATTTGCAATTTTGGAGAAATTCTCAACGAATCTTCGGCAATAGCTTGCATGACCCAGAAAACTGCGGAGCTGCTTGACATTTTGAGGAGGTTCCCAATCCAGAACTGCGGACACCTTCTTGGGGTTAACAGCGATGCCTTTGGCAGAGATGATGTGACCAAGGAAAAGAACTTCATCGAGCCAAAACTCACATTTGGAGAACTTCGCATAGAATTGATACTCTCTGAGCTTGTCGAGCACCAATCGCAAATGTTTGGCATGATCCTGCTTATTCTTGGAGAAGACCAAGATATCATCGAGATACACCAGAATGAATTCATTGGTATAGGGGTTGAAGATGAAATTCATCATCCGAGAGAACACCGGAGGAGCATTGACAAGGCCGAAAGACACGACAGTATATTCATAAGAACCAAAGCTTGTTCTGAATGCTGTCTTGGGAATATCTTCTTCACGAATGCGAATCTGATGATAACCCATACGAAGGTCAAGCTTCGAGAAAACTTTAGCTCCTTTGAGTTGCTCAAATAGCTCATTGATGTTGGGAAGTGGATACTTGTTCTTGATTGTCTTCTTGTTCAATGGACGGCAGTCGACACAAAGTCGGTCCGTGCCATCCTTCTTCTTGACAAAAAGAACACCACAACCCCATGGAGAAGAACTCGGTCTGATCAAACCCAGACGTTCTTGTTCATCGAGCTGCTTCTTCAATTCCTTCAGCTCGTTTGGTCCAAGCTTGTATGGACGCTTGCAAACAGGTACAGTACCAGGCTCTAATTCGATAACGAACTCAACTGGCCGGTGCGGAGGCATACCCGGAAGCTCTTCTGGAAAGACAACTTGATACTCGCAAATGACTGGAATTTGAGAGATGGCATCCAATTCGCCCTTCTCATTGAGAGAGTAAAACCGAATGGTTTCATCACGAGCGGCAAAAATAATCACATCCTCAGACGAGTGTGTCAATTGAATTTCCCTGGCACCACAATCAAGTTGAGCCTTGTGCTTAGAAAGCCAGTCCATCCCGAGAATAAGATCAATATCCGAGTCACCAAGAACAATTGGAGAAGACTGAAATTTATAGTCACCCATCTTGATGGAAACATCCGGAACCATCATACTAGAACTCAAACGTTTACCCGGAGAAACGACATCCATGGGTTTACTCAGATGAGAACAAGTGAATTCATGCTTGGCAAAAAACGGTCTTGACATGAAACAAAGCGATGCACCAGTATCAAAAAGAACTTTTGCAGGAATATCATTAACTGAGAGATTACCCATTATCACATCAGTAGATTCCTCCGCTTGAGCTGCATTCATCATGCTCACCTTTGCAGACTTTGGATTATGCTTGACCACTGCATTGCTGGAAGATCTGACAGGAGGAGGAGGAGGAAGACGCCTCTGGTTGAAGCACTTGTTAGCATAGTGACCTTTCTGCTGACATTTGTTGCAAGTCACCTCTGAGAGTGGACGGTGATAAGGAGCATTGGACTTTGGAGCTTGATTCTGAGACTTGTTCTGATAACCAGAGTTGGAAGAGTTTGAAGAACCATGGCCACCTTTGTTCTTCTGCTGGTAAGGCTGACGAAACGGAGGAGGAGGAGGAGGCAACCAGAACTTCTGTTGCTTAGCTGTCACAAGTGAGGAAGAAGAAGACTGAACTGCGTCCCTGACTCTTTTCTTAGAAGCCTCACACTTGAGCTGAGCAGCCTCTTGCTTCAGTGCCATATTCTAGAATTGATCAAACTGAGTAGGCTCAACAAGAACGAGAGCTAACTGCAGATCCTCTTTAAGGACACCTCTGAAGTGATAGATCATGCTCTTCTCATCAGGAACGTCTTGTTTAGCGAAGCGAGCAAGTTTCTGAAACTGAATGTTGTATTGATACACAGACATGTTGCCTTGCTTGAGATTGCGGAACTCCTCACGCTTGCTCTCGACAACACTTTGTGGAATGTGGTGCGCTTTGAAGTCCCGACAGAAGTCAGTCCAAGTGATCACACGACCTCCTCTGGAATCTTTGTATTGCTGAAACCAATCAGCAGCTTGGTCCTTGAGCTGGAAAGAAGCGAACTTGACATAGTCCTCAGGCCTGACATTGCTACATTCAAAATGCTTGTTGATGTCCACGAGCCAATCATCGGCATCCGTGGCCTCGGCACAGTAGCTGAAAGACTTGGGCTGATTTGCGAGAAACTGGTTGAGAGTGGCAAAGTGAAACTGATTGTTGCCTTGACCTTGATTGCCTTGATTGCCTTGCCCTTGAGTACGTTCTTGCAAGAGTTGCAGAATCATCTGAGCATTGGCGTTGGTGGCTGCCATGATTGCTTGCCATGCCTCCGGAGGTGGAGGTGGTGGCGGAGGGTTCGCTTGACTCCCTTCATTGCGATCCGGATTCTGATGCGTTGGCGGAGCCATCCTGAAGAGGGTGACATCCGTTAGCATCTTGATAGACAAAAGATAAGTAGGATCAACGGACAGAAATTGCAACATATAGTCTTCACAATAAGCATTCGCACGAAGATGAACGAATGAATTCCGTAGTAAATCATCACACTTCCATAAGTTGAGAAGCCACTTGAAAAAGATATGGAATGAACATATGAATTCGAAGCAACTCGAATACCACAATACAAAATAAAACAAAGTATTGGCTTGCAAAATAAGCCGGAACAAACATATGATAGAGGATTCGTCCGAAGTTTTCGTGGTGGGGCCCACACGGGCTCAATCGTACAGCACCATCATGTACAAGGCTGTGCACATGACATATGAAGCGTCCCCGAGTCGGCAAAGCCATGGACTCTTTAAGACACAACGAGACCACTGTAAAATCAACCGTATACAGGCGGACCACTAGACGTCGAACCCCAATCTCATATCATGCATCTGTCAGAAAGATATCCTAAGGCTACTTGAATTCCCACTTATAAACTCTCGAAACTTTCTGGTTATGCAATCTGGTGTAGGGGATACAGGGGACACAAATATATATCACCCAAACTAGCAATCCCTAGATCCAGCTGTATCCATCCGTCAACACATAACCAAGAAACCTTCGGAAATCGTTTACCTCAACCTTCGAAAAACATCCGTTATACAAGTTATGGCAATACTCCCGAACTCCCGCCCCAGTACTGGGTGGCGTCGAGGTGATCTCACCAACAACTGCATAAAAGAGATTTCGATGTCGGCGAAACTCAGGTATTCCAGAACTGCAACGATAAAATTTTGACGACAACACCTCGGAGCTCAACTCCCCGGGACACTGCCACAACCCCTAAATGACAGGAGGCACCAAGAACAATGTTCTCGCCACAAATCGATCGGAACGATTCCAAGATACCCGCGTGATCCTAAAAATTTTTTTTAGTGAAATTTGAGGAGAGAATAGTCAAAACTCTACGTCAGGAGACCTCACCAGAGCGACGAAGGGACTGAGGAGTAAAAAGAATCCTACTCTCCGATATATATAATCCTAAGACTCAAAACATTTTTGTTCTAGACTCAACAACGTCAGCGATTCGATCACGCAGGGGGCTCCTAAGTCGGGGATGGCTCTGATTACCAACTTGTAACACCCACGATGCGGCTATATCTCCCACGTGTCGAGGAACGACTTAGAGGCATAACCGCATAGTGGTTTTGTCGCAAGAAGGGTCATCTTCACACAATCCCATGTAATGAACAAGAATGGGATAAGGAGTTGGCTTACAATCGCCACTTCACACAATACATAAATATCATTCATACATCATCCAAAATATAATCCTATAGACCGACTACGGTCAAAATCCGGATGAAAATAAGACAACCCCAAATGCTAGATCCCCGATCGTCCCAACTGGGCTCCACTACTGATCATCAGGAAAAGACACATAGTAACGACCACGTTCCTCGTCGAACTCCCACTTGAGAGCGACGCCATCATCTGCACTGGCATCGTCGACACCTGCAACTGTTTTGGAAGTATCTGTGAGTCACGGGGACTCAGCAATCTCACACCCGCGAGATCAAGACTATATAAGCTTATAGGACAAGAGGTGCAAAGAGGGGAAGCTGCAGCGGCAAAAGCATGTATGGTGGCTGACTTGCATAAATGAGAGCGAGAAGAGAAGCAATGGAGCGGACGTCAACTAGCAATGACCAAGAAGAGGTCCTGAACACCTACTTACGTCATACATAACACAGACCGTGTTCACTTCCCGGACTCCGCCGAGAAGAGACCATCACGGTTACACACGCACTTGGTGTATTTTAATTGGGTCAAGTGACAAGTTATCTACAACCGGACATTAACAAATTCCCATCTACCTCATAACCGCGGGCACGGCTTTCGAAAGATAATACCCTGCAGGGGTGTCCCAACTTAGCCCATCATAAGCTCTCACGGTCAACAAAGGATAAACCTTCTCCCGGAAAGACCCGATCAGTCTCGGAATCCCGGTTTACAAAACATCTCGACAATGGTAAAACAAGACCAGCAAAGCCGCCCGAATGTGCTGACAAATCCCGATAGGAGCTGCACATATCTCGTTCTCAGGGCACACCGGATAAGTCAAGCTACGAGTAAAACCAGACCTCGAGTTTCCCCGAGGTGGCCCCGCAGGCTGCTCGGTTCGGACCAACACTCGAAGGAGCACTGGCCCGGGGGGGTTAAAATAAGATGACCCTCGGGCTCGCGAAAACCCGGGGGAAAAGGTTTAGGTAGCAAATAGTAAAACCAAGGTTGGGCCTTGATGGAAGAGTTTTATTCAAGGCGAACTGTCAAGGGGGTCCCATAAATCACCCGACCATGTAAGGAACGCAAACTCAAGGAACATAATCCCAGTATAACAGTAACTAGGGCGGCAAGAGTGGAACAAATCACCAGGCATAAGGCCGAGCCTTCCACCCTTTACCAAAATATATAGATGCATTAATTAAATAAGAGATATTGTGATATCCCAACATATCCATGTTCCGACATGGGACAAACTTCAACTTCACCTGCAACTATCAACGCTATAAGAGGGCTGAGCAAAGCGGTAACATGGCCAAACAACGGTTTGCTAGGAGAGGATGGTTAGAGGCTGACATGGCTAAAATAGGAGACATGATATAGCAAGTGATAGGTAGCGAGCATGGCAATAGAGCGAACAACTAGCATAGCAAAGATAGAAGTGATTTCGAGGGGTGGTCATCTTGCCTGCAAGATTCTCAGAGTTGTCGAAAGCTTGATCCTCGTAAGCGTACTCGACAGGTTCCTCGTTCACGAACTGGTCTCCCGGCTCTACCCAAGACAAGAACACAAACAAACGGAACCACAATCAACAACGAGAAATGCGCAAGCAACATGATGCAAAACATGTATGATATGCAAGATATGATATGCGATGCATATGCGTGCTCCGGAAGGAAAATGATGAACATGGCAGTAACTTGGCAAACCAAGCATGCCACTGGAAAGATGAGATGATTTCGGTCGAAATCGATATAAAGATCACCGGAATCGGATGCACGGTTTGCAAATGGCAAGCAAAACAAGAATGACACTAATCTGCGATAAACAGCAAGATAGCACTTAAAATGCAACAAGTAACAAAGCTACAGCACCCAACATAGCAACAAAGCACATGGAAGTAATCTACAGGAGATGCGTGACAAAAGATGAACACTGAGCTACGGCTAGTTCACAACATATCAAGCTCAAACAAGCATGGCAAAAGTGCAAAAGATTACAGGTTCACAGACTTGGTGAAAAACTGGACATGGCAGAAATCATCATCAGGTAGCAATGTTCAGAGCACGAAATCAACATGCTACACAAACTTAAAATAGCAAAACAAGGCATGGTAGTGTTCTACTAAATGCACATGACAAAAGTCCCTTAATGACCATAAGCCAAAAATGTACAGAAGATATGATGGCAAGCATGTAAACATAGCAAGTTTCGTTATCAGGTTTCAGACTTGCAGAAAACAGAGCATGGCAGAAATGTTAATATGTAGGCCTCTTTGTGAGCTTGATACACTCACTACAGAGCAATGCATGACAAAAAAATCATACCTACAGCAAGATGGCATGTTTATGAAGCTATCCATGGCAATAACAATTGCATAGCATGTATGGATCAACTACAATAAGCTTGGCAAGATTGCAAATCATGTTAAGAATCTGCCAGAAATATTTTATAGCAAAAGTAGAGCAAGATTGAGTCATGCTATGATACTCTAAAATTGCAAACAATTGAAGGGGTGGATCAACTACAATTATAGCTACAAAACATCCTTACTGAACATCTCCAAAATATGCATGGATCTCTCTGTAGCATCAAGTTTACATGGCAACAAAATTACAGCAGACAAGGACTTTGAGAAATCACTAAGTCCCTGAAATAAGAAATATTACGGGGCCTACTTTGCATGCTTGTGCTAGTCACCACAAAGATCACAAAAATACATGGACTACACCACTAGAAAGATGGCATGGCATACTTCAAAACACATGTAGAGCTCATGCTCAAAAGATGCACAGATTAAATGATACAAAAATGACAAATCTCCAAGTTCTGATAAGAACCAGAGATTAACAGCAACTAGCCCTCTTCCAACGAAGATTTGGGCATCAATATGACCTCTAATGAAAATGGTGCAATTTAACAAAATGAAGAGCATCACGATTCGAACAATTTGACATATTACACGCGCGAATCGGAGCTACATGCACAAAATTATCGCATCGCGAACAGGAGCACTTGCTGATGGAATCTCCAGACTTGGAGAAATAGAGGGGGGGCGAGAAGTCAACGGGAGCTACAGTACCGATCGATCGGATCTGGCTGGTCGCTCGAGCCCGAGCTCGACGGCCGGAGTTGCTCGGGCCGGCCGGAGGCGAGGCAGGGGCCGGCGGGCGAGGGGGCCGGAGGCCGGAGGCGAGGCAGGGGCGCC